>NW_007251078.1:0-4874 GCF_000164805.1 Carlito syrichta
AACAGTCTAGCTACCTAGGTAGCCAGCTGTCTAGTCAGCTGATTTAACAAGGTGAATTAACTAGCTAGGCTGCTGGCTAGCAGGCTGACTTAACAGCTTAGGTACCTAGCCAGCCAGCTGGATAGCCAACTAGTCAGCTACATATGTATCCCGCTGGCTTGGCAGCTGACTTAACTTCCTAGGTACCTAGGTAAGCAGCTGGCTATTGAGCTGACTTAACTAGGTTACTTAACCAGATATATAATGGGTTAGCCAGATGACTTAACTAGGTAGTTACCCAGCTTGACAGCTGGATAGCCAGCTGACTTAACTCGCTGAATTAACTAGCTAGCAAGCTGACTTAAATAGTTGACATAGTCAGCTAGTTACCTAGCTAGCCAGCTGGCTTATCTAGCTGGCTTAACTAGCTAGTTATCTAGCTAGCTATCTAGCTAGCCAGATGACTTAAGAAGCTGACTTAACTAGCTACCTAACTACCATAACTAGCTGACAAATATAGATAGCTTCCTATATAGCCAGCTGATTTAATTAGTTGAAATAACTAGGTAGCCAACTGATTGCAAGCTGACTTAACTAGCTGACAACTTGCTAGCCAGCTGGTTGCCAACTGATTTAACTGGCTGACTTAACCAGCTAGTCAGCTGGCTAGCCAGCTGACTTAACTAGCTGGCTACCTATCTAGCCAGCAGGGTAGCCAGCTGACTTACCCATCTGATTTAAGCTAGCAAGCCGCCTAGCCACCTCACTTAACTTGCTAGCTATCTACCTTGCCAGCAGGCTAGCCTGCTGATTTAACTAGCTGACTTGAACTACTATTCTGCTGGCTAGCATGCTGACTTGTCTAGCTAGCTACATACCTAGTCAGCTGGCTAGACAGCTGACTAAACAAGCTGACTTAACCAGTTGGCCAGTTGTCTAGCCAGCTAACTTAACTCTCTGACATCACTAGCTAGCCAGGTAGCCATCTAGCTTACATAACTAGCTATCTACCTACCTACCCAGTTGGCTAGCCAGCTATCTTAACTAGATGAATTAACCAGCTAGCCAGCTGACTAGCCAACAGACTTAGCTAGCTTGCTACCTAGCAAGACAGCTGGCTAGGAAACTGACTTAACTAGTAGCTACTTACCTAGCTGACTGACTTAAATAGTTAGCTAAATAGCTAGCTATCTAGTTAACAAGCTTACTTAAATAGTAAGCTAACTAGCTAGCTACCTAGCTAAAAAGTTGACTTAAATATTAAGCTTCCTTGCTAGTTAGCTGACTTAACCAGCTAGATACCTAAATAGCTTAATCATTAACTAACGTGCTAGCTAGGTGACTTTATCATCTGTCTTATCTCATTAGCTAATGAGCAGGCTAGCTGACTCATCCAGCTGAGTAAACTCGTTAGCTATCTAGCTAGTTAGCCTAATCAACCAGTTGGCTCAACCTGTTTGATAACTAGCTAGCTAGCTGACTCAATCATCTGACTTAACTCATTAGTTAACTAGCTAACAACCTGACTCTACCTGCTGACTTAAACATTTAGCTAACTAGCTACCTAGCTGCCTTAACCAGCTGTCTATATTAGAAAGCTGACTTAACTAGCTGACTTAGCTAGCTGACTTAGCTAGCTGACTTAAATACTTGGCTAGCTGACTTAACTGGGTGGCTTACCTCGTTAGCTAGTTGACTTGACTACCTGAATTAAATAGTTAGCTATCTATATAACTAGCTGAATAACAAGCTGACTTAACTAATTAGCAAACTAGTTAGGTAGCATACTTAAGTGTCTGACTTAAATAATTAGCTAAGTAGTGAGTTAGATGACTTAACTAGCTGAATGACCTAGCTAACTAGTTAGCTAGCTCACTTAGCTAGCTGACATAGCTAGTTAGCTTATGAGATAGCTAGCTGAATTAACGAGTTGGTTAATGAGTTAGATGACTATTTTAACTAGTTGGTAAAGGAGAAAATGACTGACTTAAATAGTTGGTTAATGAGTTAGCTAAGTGACTTAACTTGTCTGATGAGTCGGCTGACTAGTTAGCTGGGTTAACATGTTGGCTGCCTTCTCAGCTGCCCTGTTAGCTAGTTTAAAAATTTGGCTGACTAATCGGCCGACTATTTAGCTTGGGTAACTTGTTGGCTGAGGAGTTGGCCACATAGTTAGCTTGGTTAAGAGGTTGACTGGCTGGCTTGCTGACCTTACTATTCGGCCTATTAGTTGGCTGAATAGTTAAATGATCTAACTAGTCGGCTGAATATTTAACTGATCTAAATTGTCAGCTGCCAAGTTGGCCCACTAGTGGGCCTATTGGTTAGCTGACTTAACTAGTCGGCCACGTGGGATCTGACACGTGAGCTTACTTAACTAGTTGGCTGGTGAGTGAGCTGACTGGTCAGCTGAATTAAGTATTTGCCCAGCAAGTGAGCCAACGCATGCACTGTCATAACGATTCTGCTGGCGAGTGAGCTTACTGGTGAGCTGACTTAACTAGTTTGCTGGGGAGCAGGTCGAATACTTAGCTGACATGGCCTGCAAGTGAGCTGACAAGTTAGATGGCCTGTTGGCTGGTGAGCATGCCGAGTAGTTTGCATACCTGTTAGCAGACGAGTGAGCCAACTAGTTAGCTGACATAATGGAAAGAGATGGAGACCACTAGTTATCTCACAAGCTAGCTGAGTTGCTAGCCTTCAAGTTAGCTAAGTAACTAGCTGATATGCTAACTGACTTAACTAGCTAGCTGAGTAGCTAGCTGGCTATCTAGCTGACATTACTATCTAGCAAACAAGCTATCTAGCTGTATAACTAGCTGACTTAACTAGCTAGCTAACTGGCTAGTTAGACGGATAGCTGACTTAAGTATCTACCTGACTAGCTAGCTGAATAGCTAGCTGACTTAACTGGTTAGCTTACTAGCAACCTGACTGGCTAGCTGAATTAACTAGGTACCTGAATAGTTAGCTGAATTTCTAGCTCAATTAACTAGCTAGCTGGCTAGCTAGTTGACTTAACTAGCTGACTAACTAGTTGGATGGCTAGATAGGTGACTTAACTAGCTTGCTACCTTTTTGGCTAAACAACTAGCCAGCTCTCATAAATAGCTAGATACCTTGCTGGCTAGCTGGCTAGGCAGCCAGAACTCTAGCCAGTGGGCTGGCCACCTGGCTGTCCAGCCTGCTTAAATAGCCAACTGGCTGGTTGGACAGTGGGATAGCCAGCAGGCTTAACTATTCAGCCACCCTGCTGCTCAGACAGCAAGCCAGCCGGGTAAACTAGTTGGCCACCTAAATCAACAGCCTGCTAACCAGCTGGCTTAACTTACCAGCCACCTAGCTAGCCAGCTGGCTAACCAGCTGTCTTAAATAGCTGACTTAACTAGAGAGTCATCCATCTAGCCAGCTGGATTAACTAGCCAGCCACCTAGTGAACCAGATGACTAAACAGCTCACTTAACACACTGACTTAACTAGCTAGCAAGTCGGCTAACCAAATGATTTAATTAGCCAGCTACCTACCTAGACAGGTGGCAAGCCAGCTGACTTAACTAGAGGACTTAACCTGCTAGCCAGCTGGCCAACCAACTGATTTAACTTGCTAGCTACCTAGCTAGCCAGATGGCTAGCCACTTGAATTAACTAGCTGACTTAACCCACTAGTCAGTTGGCCACCCAGCAGACTCAAGTAGTTGACTTAACTCATTAGCCAGCTGGCTAGCCAGCTGATCTTAACTAGCTGACATCCCTAGATAGCCAGGTGGCTAGGCAGGTGACTTAACTAGCTAGCTACCTATGTGTCCCGCTGGCTTCTGAACTGACTTATCTAACTAACTACCTAGCTAACCAGCTTGCTAGACAGCAAACGTAACTAGCTGTCGTAACTTTCTGCCCTGCTTTCTAGCCAGTTGAATAAGCTAGCTTGCTACATACCTAGCCAGCTGGTTATACAGCTGAATTAACTAGGTGAGTTATCTAGCTAGACAGCTGTCTAGCCAGATGACTTAACTAGCAAGCTGCCTACCTAGCCAGCTGGATAGTTAGCTGACTTAATATGGTAACTTAACTAGCTAGCCAGCTTGCTAGACAGCTGATATAACTAGCTAGCTACCTGCTAGCGATCTAGCTAGCTAGCTGACTTAACTAACTCACTTAATTAGCTAGCTAGCTGACATATCTAGCTGACTTAACTAGCTAGCTTCCTAGATTACAAGCTGACTTAACTAGCTGAAATAACAAGCGAGCCAGTTGGATGCCCATCTGACGTAAATAGATTTATAACAGGCTAGCAAGCTTGCTAGACAACTGAATTAATGTGCTGACTTACTAGATAACCAGATGGTCAGCTGTCTAGCCACCTGACTTAATTGCCTAGCTACCGTGCTAGCCACCAGCCTAGCCAGCTGATTTAATTAGCTAACTTAAAGATGCAGCCAGCTGGATAGCCAGCAGACTTATCTACCTATCTACCTAGCTTGACAGCTGGATAGCCAGTTGAATTAACTAGCTGACATAACTAGATAGCATAAAGGCTAGACAGCTGACTTAAGTAGCTACCTACCTCCATAGCCCGCTGGATTGCCAACTAACTTAACTACTTAATTACCTAGCTGACCTACTGGCCAGTGAATTGACTTAACTAGGTGACTTAACTAGCTAGCCAGCTGGGTAGCCAGCAACTTAACTAGATAGCAACCCTGATTGCCGACTGACTTAACTACTTAATTACCTAGCTAACCTGCTGGCCAGTGAACTGACTTAACTAGGTGACTTAACTAGCTAGCCAGCTGGGCTAGCCAGCTGACTTAGCTCTCTGAACTAGGAAGCCAGCTGATTTAACTAGCTGACTTAACTAGCTAGCTCCTAGCTAGACAGCTGACTTAACTAGATGA
>NW_007251078.1:5104-5846 GCF_000164805.1 Carlito syrichta
CAGCCAGCCAGGTGGCTAGCCAGCTGACTCATCTAGCTAGCTACCTAGCTGGCCCAGCTGGGAAGCCAGCTGAATTAATTAGCTAATGTAACTAGCTAGACAGCTGGCTAGCCAGCTGAATTACCTAGCTTGTTACTTAGCTATCCGGCTGGCTAGCCAGCTAACTTAATTAGTTGCCTTAACCAGCTAGCCAGCTGGCACAATTAGAAGACAACTAGTTAGCCAGGTGGTTACCCAACTTACTTAACTAGTTAGCTGCCAACCTAGCCAGCTGGGAAACCAGATGAATTAACTAGCTGACTGAAATAACTAGTCAGCTGGCTAGCCAGATGAATTAACCAGCTTAGTACCTAGCTATCCAGTGGGCTAGCCAGCTGATTTAACTAGTTAACTTAACCAGCTAGCCAGTCAGCACTACTAGTAGACTTAACTAGTGAGCCAGCTGGCTACCCAGCTAACTTAACTAGCTCTCTACCTAGCTAGCTAGCAGGCTAGTCAACAGACTTAAGTAACTGACTTAATTAGCTAGCCGGCTGGCTAGCCAACTGACTTAACAAGCTTGCTACCTAACTAGCCAGATGGCTGGCCAGCTGGCTTAACTAGCTGAATTAAATAGCTGGCCTGTTTTCGAGACAGCTGAATTAACTAGCTTGCTTATATAACTAGCTACCTGGCTAGCCAGATGACTTAACTAGTGAATTTAACTAGCTAACCAGCTGACAAGCCAACTGATTAAGTAACA
>NW_007251078.1:5866-8156 GCF_000164805.1 Carlito syrichta
TGACTTAACTATGTGATTTAAGTAGCTATCCAGCTGGCTAGCAGGCTGACTTAACTGCCTATCTACCTAGCTAGCCAGCTGGATAGGCAGCTGAGTTAACTAGCTAACTACCAACTTAGCCCACTGGCTTGCCAGTTGACTTAACTACCTAGACCCTTACCAAACCAGCTGGCTCATGAGCTGACCTAACTAGGTCACATAACTAGCTGGTTAACTGGCTAGACAATAGACTTAAATAGATAGCTATCCAGCTAGGCAACTGGCTAGCCCGCTGACTTAGCTCGCTGAATTAACTAACTAGCAAGCTGACTTAACAAGCTGACTTAACCAGCCAGCTACCTAGCTAGCCAGCAGGCTTAACTAGTTGGCTTAACTAGCTAGCTACCTAGCTTGCTATCTAGCTAGCCAGCTGACTTAACTGGCTGACTTAACTAACTAGCTAGCTGACATAACTAGCTGACATATAGCTAGCTTCCTAGCTAGCCAGCTGTCTTAACTAGCTGAAATAACTAGCTAGCCTGATGGATAGCCATCTGAATTAACTAGCTTTTTAACCAACTAACCAGCTGAATAGCCAACTGGCTTAACAAGCTGACAACTAGCTAGCCGGCTTGTTTCCAGCTGACTTAACTACCTGTCATAACCAGCTAATCAGCTTTCTAACAAGCTGACTTAACTACCTGGCTACCTATCTATCAAGTTGGCTAGGCAACTGACTTACCTATCTGACTTAAGCTAGTAAGCTGGTTTGCCAACTCACTTAACTAGCCAGCTGCCTACATAGGCTGCAGGCTAGCCACCTGACTTAAATACCTGAGTTGAACAGCTAGCCTGCTGGATTGCGAGCTGATTTATCTAGCTAGCTACCTACCTAAACTGCTGTCTAGACAGCTGACTATACTAGCTGATTTAACCAGCTAACCAGTTGGCTAGCCAGTTGACTTAACTCGAAGACATCACTAGGTAGCCAGGTAGCTCTCTAGCTGACTTAACTAGATAGCTACCTACCTTGCCAGTTGGCTAGCCAGCTCTCTTAAATAACTGAATTAACCAGCTAGCCAGCTGGCTTGCCAACTTACTTATACCTTGCTACCTAGCTAGCCAGCTGACTTAATTAGCTGAAATAACTAGCTAGCTACTAGCTAGACAGCTGACTTAAATAGTTAGCTAACGAGCTCGCTACCTCTCTAGCCAGCTGATTTAAACAGTTAGCTAACTAGCTAGCTACATAGCTAACAAGCTCACTTAAGTAGTTAGCTGCCTAGCTAGCTAGATTACTTCACATGGTAGCTAACTAGTTAGATTACTAGTTATCTAAAGTGCTAGCTAGCTGACTTAGTCATCCGATTAACTCGTTAGCTACAAGCTTCCTAGGTGACTTAAGCAGGTGACTAACTCATTAGCTAACTAGTTACCTAGCTGACTCATCCAGCTGACTTCACTCATTAGCTAACTAGCTAGCTAGCCTACTTAATCAGCTCACTCAACCCGTTTGCTAACTAGCTAGCTAGCTGACTCAACCAGCTGTCTTAACCCATTAGTTTACTAGCTAACTACCTGATTCAACCTTCTGACTCAACCCATTAGCTAACTAGCTAGCTAGCTGTCTTAACCAGCTGACTTAATTAAAAAGCTGATTTAACTAGCTGAATTAGGTAGGTGACTTAACTGGCCGACTTAACTAGTTAGCTAGTTGAATCAACAACCTGAATTAAATAATTAGCTAACTATTTAACTAGCTGAATATCTAGCTGATTTAACTAATTAGCTAACTAGTTAGTTAACAGACTTAAGTACCTGTCTTAAATAGTTAGCTAAGTAGTGAGCTAGCTGTCTTACCTAGCTGACTTTGCTAGCTAGCTGGTTAACTAGCTGACTTAGCTAGCTGGCTTAACTAGTTGACTAATGAGATAACTACCCAACTTAACGAGTTGGTTAATGAGTTAGCTACCTCTTTTAACTAGTTGATAAATGATTTAAGTAGCTCACAAAACTAGATGTTTAATGAGTTAGCTAGGTGACAACTTTTTGACTGATGTGTTGGCCCACTAGTCAGCTCTGTTAACTATTTGGATGGATGGTGGGCCTGAACTAACTCGTCAGCCAATTAGTAGGCCGACTAGTTAGCTGCACTAACTTGTCAGTAACTAGTTAGCTGAGCTAATATGTCAGCTGACAAGTTAGCCGACTAGTCAGCCGATTGGTTAGCCAACTTTACTAGTTGGCCAGCTAGGCAGCTGACCGATTTGCTGAATTAATTAGCTGGCCGGCAAGTGAGTCGAGAGGTGAG
>NW_007251079.1:0-2111 GCF_000164805.1 Carlito syrichta
TCAGCCTTCCCAATAGCCAGAACTACAGGCGCGTGCTACCACGCCCGACTGATTTTTTGATTTTTTGTAGAGATAAGGTCTCGCCAAGTTGCCCAGGCGGGTCTCGAGCCTGCAGGCTCAGGCAGTCCACTCACCTCAGCCTCCCAAGGCACGGGATTACAGGCTGAGCCACCGAGCCCGGCTAGAATTCTGCATTTCTAGCAAGTTCCTGGTGATGCTATGTTCTACAGACAGAAATGTGTTACAAATTGTTACTGTTAGTAAATTACTAAAATGTAATCACAGCTTACTTTTAAAATATAGTGATAAGTACTGTTAGGTTACTCTTGATTATTATTTTAATTTTTTTATTTTAAAGATGTGGGGTGCAATTCAGCGTTAGGCATACAAACGTTGATTATGCAGGTGCCCTTGCGGATGAAGTGTGCCCCTCCCTCCCCTGGCAGTTTCCCTCAACTGCCAATCCCCTCCCTCCAAGCAGTTTCCCACTACTGCCAATCCCTTTCTTATAGTATTATGACAATTGTTCAAGGTCCGCTTACGAGTGAGAACATATGGTACTCTGTTCTTTGTTTCTGTGATAGATCATCGAGTATAGTTGACTGGAAACCCATCCAAGTCGCTGCAAAGTCCTTATGTTAGTCCTTATTTATGGCTGCATAATATTCCATTGTGTATATGTACCACATTTTTTTAATCCAGCCCAGCTTCAACGGGCAGCATGGTTGGTTCCGTGTTTTTGCTATTGTGAATAGAGCTGCAACAAACATGCATGTGCAGGTATCTTTTTGGTAGAATGATTTGAGTCCCTCCAGGTATATTTCCAATAGGGGAATTACTCTCATAATATATATATTTTTTCAGTTGGAGTCTCACTCTGTTGCCCAGGCTGGAGTGCAGTGGCATGCTCATGGCCACAGCAGTCTCGACTTGCTGGGCTCAGGCAATCCTTTCGCTTCCAAGTAGCTGGAACTACAGGTGTGTGCCACCATGCCTGGTTCATTTTTTAAATTTATCGTAGAGATGAGGTCTCGCTATGTTGCCCAGGTTGGTCTCAAACCCATGGGCTTAGGCAATCCTCTTGCCTTTGCCTCCAAACTGTTGGGATTACAGGCGTGAGCCACCGTACCTAGCTTACTCCTCTTATTTTGTGATAATTTGCTTTTAAAAACGTATGCCATACCTGAGAATAATAAACTCAATAAACACAAAGCATGGTAAACAGCTGCGTGCCAGGAACTGTAACACTACCCCATTTAATCCGAAGAACGTGTCTGAAGTGGCGGGAAAGGTCGCCTGCTGATGAACACGAGATGTCTGACACTTTGCTGGAAAAGTAGCACTTGGCAACTGGCATCTCTAAGACGCATCGTCTATTGACGGAGTCAGAAAACTCTTTCTAGAAAATGCTCGGTGGCTCAGCCTGTCATCCCGCGCTTTGGGAGGCCGAGGTGAGTGGATGGCCTGAGCCCGCGGGTTCGAGACCCGCCTGGGCAACTTGGCGAGACCTCATCTCTACAAGAAATCAAAAAAATCAGCCGGGCGTGGTAGCGTGTGTCTGTAGTTCCGGCTACTCGGAAGGCTGAGGCGGGAGGATCGCCGGAGCCCAGCGGGTCGAGGCTGCGGTGGCCGGGAGCGGCCACTGCGCTCCAGTCTGGGCGACAGTGAGATTCCAACTCAAAAACAAACAAAAACAAAAAACAAAGAGAACCAGTGGCCTCCTAAATACATTTTATCTAACAGGCTGTCAAAGATAAACACAGGTGGACAGTAATTAAAGCGAAGGAAACAGATTTTACTCAGGAGCTACTGGCAGAAGTGGGAAGAGCTGAGCTCCCTTCTGGTCTACACCGAGGTGAGCGGGTATTTCCAAGGGAGAGTGAGGGCATAGAAAGGGGAGCCAGTGGAACCCCAGTGAAATATTACAAAGGCTTGGTCAGTGTAAATGTGACTAGATCGGCCATGTGTGCAGGTTGGTTATTATGGAAGTCAGGGTTTAATCCTCTCCCAGAGACTGGGAGACAGAAGCCCTGTCCCTTCAGGTGACTGTATTTTTTTTTTTTGAGTTGGCGTCTCACTCTGTCGCCCAGACTGGAGTGCAGTGGCTGCTC
>NW_007251079.1:2250-15168 GCF_000164805.1 Carlito syrichta
GGTCTCGAACTCACAGGCTCAGGCAATCCACTCACCTCAGCCTCCCAAGGCACGGGATTACAGACTGAGCCACTGAGCCCGGCTTGTTTTTTTTTGAGTTGGAGTCTCACTTTGTTGCCCAAGCTGGAGTGCAGTGGCGCTCTCACAGCCACCACTGCCTCGACCTGCTAGGCTCAGGTGATCCTTCTGCCTCACCCTTCCAAGTATCTAGAACAACGGGCCAAGTGCCACCATGTCCAGGTAATTTTTTGATTTCTTGTAGAGATGAGGTCTCACCAAGTTGCCCAGGCTAGTCTCAAACCCATGGGTTCAGGCGATCCTCTCACCTCGGCCTCTCAAAGTGCTGGGATGATAGGCGTGAGCCACAGTGCCCGGCCTGGTGACTAACTGTATTCCAAAGGAATGGCTTTTTGGGTCCTGAGCTGTAGTAGATACATATACATCTCAAAGGGACAGAGAGAGAGAATTTACAATTATTTTTTGAGTTGAGGTTTCACTCTGTGCTCTGTCCCAGGCTAGAGTATAGTGCCACGATCATGGCTCACGGCAGCCTCAACCTACTGGGCTCAGGCGATCCCGTCTCCGCCTCACTTGGAAAGTCTGGAATCAATGAAAATCTGGATCACTGCCCCCCCATTTCAAAAAATTACTGTGGAAGATGAGATGATGTCTCTGTGGGTGTCCTCTAAGCTACAAAGTGCTTTATAATGTTAATTATTAATGCTAATTCAGAGTATGAGCGATCCAAAATGCTGTATGTTGGGAGAGTTGGACTCCGGTGAGAAAAGTAGCGATTCAGCACCACAGCTAAGCTCTGGCACAAGAAACCATGGGCCATACAATGCCTGAGCTGACAAGGACAATGAACTTCATTCAACAGGCAGCAGAGAATGCCAGGGGTCCAGGAGCCAAATAGTCAGACGTCCTGGCAGGGAAGACTGAAGAGGGCAGAAACAGCCCTTACAAGGAGGCAAATATGAGAGAATCCTGTTTTCCATCTAAGCCCTCCTAGAAGCTGAATCAAAGATACGATAAAGCAACCAGCTGATTCCCTCCAGGTTTTTGTCAGAGAGGAAGACTGCCCCCACGCCATGACACATGGGGCTGCTCCCGGCTTGGATGGGTGGCTGCATAGCCCCGAACGCAGTGCTGACTGTGTGGACTGGACCATTGTTCTAGCTGGACACTGAGGGGCCAGGAGATTTCCTCTTGAAAGGCATGTCCAAACCAGCTGGCCATGACATGCATAGAAAGATCACATTGAAGCTGGGCGCAGTAGCTTACGCCTGTAATTCCAGCATTTTGGGAGGCCGAGGCGAGAGGATTGCTGAGCCCATGGGTTCGAGACCAGCCTGGGCAATACGGTGATACCTCATCTCTACAATAAAGTAAAACACACAAATTAGCTGGGTGTGATGGCACATTCCTGTAGTCAGCTACTTGGAAGGCTGAGGCAGAAGGATCGTCTGAGCCCAGCAGGTCGAGGCTGTGGTGCCGTGACCATGCCACTGCACTCCAGCCTGGGCTACAGAGTGAGACTCTGACTCAAAAAAAAAAAGCCAAACAAGAAAGATCCTATTGAGTCAGAAGACAGAGACTGGACATGACATCTGCCTTATCTGCAGATGTGGCAAGAAGACGTAAAGATTGACCATAGAGGACATTTTGTTTTTCTACCTTTTTAATTTTCCTCCCTATAAGGCCAGAGACATATCTTTCTGGGTTTAGGCTCGTGACCATATTCACAGCAAACAGTTCAGTCTCAAAGACTGAGGACCCTGTTTTACAAAAGCAACCTGTTCTTCAGAATGTGAAATTGAGTCATTTGTTTGGAAAAAAACCACTGTTACCCAGGTAAGCTTTTAAAAATGTATTAGAATTCATTGCTTTCTGCGTTAGGAACAATGAAAGCAAGAAACCTTGCCAAACCAGAAGGTTGAGGACCGGCCACGGTATCATCTCATCGAGACCGTAAAAACAATACAAACACAAACTCCAGAGGTTAAATTCAGGCGATTTATTGTAAACAGGATAACCCTAGCACTCCACCATACTGGCTGTGTCACATGCTCCCTCGCTCACATCAACTAGCCAAAGAGACTCTGTAAAGAAGTCCCAGGTAACCCGTGACTTGGTTTCACAAATCTCAATGCCCAAGCACTGAGGAAAGGGCAGTTCTGGGGGTAGTCTGTTATTGCTCAAGGACTGCAGCTCAGACCCATCTACATGGATCTGGGAGTATGCCTGAGTGATCCACAGCGGCTCCAGGGCTATGTGGAGGCCGGAGGAGGCCAGAACACAGAACAGTAATCGAGGCTCAGGGAAGCCCACAGGAGATTGCTGTCAGATCTCTCCACGTGCCCTTCTTGTGAAAATGACACTTTTAAATGTCACTCCTTTTCAAAAAAGAGCAAGAAGTCACTCAATAGCACGTAATTTTCCACAAAAACCTAGGTGGATTCTTATTTTCTCAAACAGCGGTGGATCTAGACACTCAGGCTCATCTGAGATCTGTCCTGCAAGTTTCTGCAGTTTGATGAAAAGCTGCATAGTCTACGAATGCATAAGACCAGAAGGAAGTGAGCACTCAGGACCTTCCGGTGGACAAAGACAGGCTTCATACAAGGAGGTCTTGAAGGTAGGGACAGAAAGACGGTAAAAGCACCACACTGATCTGACGGTTGGGAGGGAGCCCCGCTTTGGAAGCAGCCCCCAGAGTTGTGACTAGATTGTTCTTGCCCCAAGTTGAGATTATTTGGAAAATGGCAAATGTAAAAACTTAAAATGTGAAGACATGGTTCTACAGAAAAATGTCCTGGCAAACCAAATCCTACAGGGAGGTAAAGTGTCATCCGAAAAAGCCATTCCTTATTGTGCCTGAGTTAGGGGACAATGGGGCCACTTACTGTTACTAGTGCCTGTATGTGGAAATATATTCATAATTTCTCTGGAAGCAAGTTTTAATAACAGTAAATATTTTAAAACAGCTGTTAAATCTACAGTTAGAGTTTCACATAAAATAGTATCTCATGAAAAAAATATTTTTTAAAAGTCCACTCCAGTCATCATCCGTGTTTATATGTTTATATCTATATAGTCAAAAAATAACTTAACACTTAAGGCAAGATTAGACTGGTAGCAACAAGGGACATCAGAGTCTTACGGAGACTTGCTATTTAAGAATGCAAGGCTTTATTTTTCATACCTCCAAAAAGGTGGCTTTGTATTTGTTCCCTTTTAAATTCGTAAGTGGGCAAAATATTTTGGTTCGCATACTGACTGCGGTTTCACCCTAGCAAAAAGTTACAGGTGCTTACACAGCTGATGTTGGAAAAGCATGTCACACACTCAGCAGGATCTGAAGTTGACCCTATTTGTACTTGTTAAATAAGTACAGCCACATGTGGATGAGAAAAAGTAAAACTGATGAAACACTGCAAACCAACTATGAACAACAAGAATGTCAATATAATTCCATCAGAATGAAACCACAAGAATCCTGAGAAATTCAGTTTACGACAAAATTGATGTAAGGTAAATCTGTATTTCTAGCACTGTAAATAAGTAGGGTGTTCTAGGTTTTCTAGTGTTTCACTAGTTGGAATAAAAAACATGTTCAAATTTTATAAAAAGATTAAAACCATGCCTTATATAATCAGCAATTTCACTAATAAAAGAAAATTACATTGCTTTTGTTCATTGTTTGCCAAATGTAATGTTCTCCATTGATTTACATGAAACCATCAAGTAGAAAGCAAATCTGAGGATCAAGTTTTAAAAAGGTATGACCTCTCTAAATGTTATAAAGCCCTCTATGCCAACCTAGGAGGCTTTTAGAAAAAAGCTAACTTTTATTTTCTTCAGACAAGTGACTATTTTACAGAACAGGGAAGAAGATTCTATAGGAATATCATTTATCGCTTTATGTACTGTTATATAAGGGATATTTCTCTTAGTAATGAAAAGAAACATTTTAAAATATTTAAGAGGCATGTATTTTTAAAATATTCTACATCTATAAGATTTTTGTAATTTATTTACTTTGGATTTTTAATATTTCTACATAATGACACCTGTCAACTTCTTTTTTTCTGGATGTCTCTCTAACAGTGAATCGGGAGCAATTAAAGTGGCCGAGAGCACTTTCCTAGGCCCTGGAAGACTCAGGAACGCATCCACGCGCACTTCCCACCGGGGCATCTTCAGAGTTTTGCAGCCATGAAGTTAATGTGCGGTTTTACGAGGGGAAACAGCGGCAGACCACGCTTGAATTCGGTCATGTTCTGAATCACTTCAGGCTGAAAGAAAAAAGTTTCCTTTTAGTGTTTTTAACCCAAAAATCAGACTGAACAAGGACATCCATTTTTTTCCCCAGGGAACTATAGGTAAACCTGAGTTCCTACCCATTGTTATTGTTGTTTTTCATTTTGGCCCAAGGTCACTCTGCCTGAGGCTCCATAGACTGTGGTCTGCTGACCTTTCTTCTGATCAGTAGGGCCAGAGGATTATGAACTGGCCTATGCAAATGATAGTGAATGTCCTCTGTGGGACTCTGGCCCAGGAGGAAGACTCTTGGCTTTCCTCTGGGCAAACAAGGCTGGCTCACCAGGAGCTCAGCACCAGGGCTTCGGGAGGGCAGCAGAAGATGGCATGCCCACCCAGCAAAGGCCTGGCTGAACTGCCAGTTTTCTCCTCCTGCAAGTGAAGGCCAGTCTTTCTAGATGATTCCAATATGCAGGCAACATGGAAGGGGCCCAGAGGCCTTGCTCCAGTATTCAATGCTGGGGACAGCTGTGACCAGAGCTGACTCACTGTCGAGTCACAGAACTGTTCTAACCAGAGGCAAAGGCAGAGGAGGGCAGTGGTGGAGTGACCAGGTATTCCGGGGGAGCTGGAGGAGGCACGCCAACCCTGGTGTTAGCCCTTGGTGACCCGAACGCTGGAGTCGTGAGTCCTCGTGAATGAGCCCCTTCCAAGTAGGAGTCCTCTGACGCTGTAATCTAACATCATATTTACGTTTCTTACTTGTGGCAAGGCTGGTGCTTGTGACAAATTTATATCGTTTTGACACGGGAACTCTCCAACAACAGGACCTATAGGAAAACAAAAGGATGAATACTTTGCCCTTACTGATACCAGCACACAGGAGCAACTTCCAAAAAAAATCGAAGCTAGACTCAGTTCATGGGAAACAGTACCAGGTGCAGTCTACGTGCTTCTCAGGTCCTCCCAAGCTGCCTGGCTCCCTGAGGCATTGCGTGCTTGTCCCACCCTCTCTCCGCTGTCCCCAGCGACGGCTCACGATGTTACTGAGGTCATCAAACTTTGGCTGCAGCAGTTTCAGTGCCCAGGTCTGATCTGACTCTCTGGCCACCCAGGTCAGGGACTAACGGTAGCGGGGAGACAGCAGGACTGGGAAGATCAACCGCCCACCCGCATGCCCTCAGCAGTGGTCCTCACACCTTCTCTGCAGATGCTCCCTAATGGTGTTTTCTTGCTGTGAAGCGGTGTCTGGCTTGCACCGTGCCACCTGTGACTGGTCCTCTCCATCACCGCCTCAGTTCCCTTCCCCCCTATTTTTGCTTCTGAAGAGCAGACCTGTCCTCCAGTCCCCTTTCTCCACTCCTTTTACCTTCTGGTGTTCTGGAAGGCAAGGGTCCCCAGTCCCCAAGGGCCACAGGCCTGTGCCAGTCCGTAGCCTTTTAGGAACTAGTCCGCACAGCAGGTGAGTGGAGCGCCACCTTCTGTCAGATCAGTGGCGGTGTTAGATTCCCATAGGAGTGCAAGACGGGCTGTGAACCGTGCATGCGAGGGATCTAGGCTGTGCATTCCTTATGAGAATCTAAGGCCTGATGATTCCTGTCTCGGTGGGAACTGTCTTCAGGAAACTGGCCCCTGATGTCAAAAAAAGCTGGGGATTGCTGCTATGAGGCCTGTAGCTGTGACAAAAGTCAGCCATCAGATGGCTCAAACTTTAACAAAAAGCCAATATTCAGTACTTACAAGAATCCATTTCCCTGGCAAGAACATGAACCGACACCTTATGTCTCCTTGGGGCGTCTACTGCCAACATTTCCTAGGCAGAAAGAAGAGAAAGGTCACCCCTTTGCCCCACTAAAGGTTCAACTTAAAATGAGGTGCTCTTGACTACTATGAAGAATCAGCTAGGACACAGTCAGACACAAATAAGATACTTCCCTTTCTTTCCCTTCACTTACGTTATTGTATTTAAACTCTACAAAAATCTGGCAAGGTAGGCAAGAATTATTCTTTTTTTTTTTTGAGTTGGAGTCTCACTCTGGCTGGAGTGCTGTGGCATGACTATATTATATATATAGTTTTTTTTTTTTCTCTTCCTTGAATCAGTGTCTCTGTTGCCCAGGCTAGAGTGCAGTGGCATGCTCACAGTCACTGCAGCCTCAACTTGCTTGGCTCAGGCAATCCTTCCACCTTCTTCCAAGTAGATAGAACTATAGGTGTGTGCTAACATGCCTGGCTAATTTTTTGATTTATTGTAGAGACGAAGCCTCGCCAAGTTGCCCAGGCTGGTCTCAAACCCCTGGACTCAGGAAATCCTCTTGCCTCCACCTCTCAAAGTACTGGGACGTGAGCCACCACGCCCGGCTGACTTCATATATTTTTAACAATAATAGGTGTTTATGTTGAAGATACTTAAAGTCACAGAAACACCTTCACAAATCCAGCCAGCACACAACATATAGGTTCAAAGCAGCAACATACAATATAGCACATACACTACTTCTTTACCAGTCAAAATCTAAAAACAGGAATTCAACTTACCTTGTAGAATCTGATGATATCTTCCTTGGTAAGTGTCTTTAAATATGCAACTTCCGTATTATCTGAAAAATCAACAATAATTTTCTAACGCTTCCATATTAAATAGCCCAGAACACTACACTAAATGACAGTACGTTTTACTCCAAAATTCTTAAGTATTCATATTTTATTTAGTGTTAGCACTATGCTCCTTCTTGCCAGAAGAGCGGGGCAGACATCTGCTCCTAAAAGCAAGAAGGGAACAGACTTTGAGTAAAAGCAAGGGGATACGGTGCAATGGGCAAGAACTTTGGTCCAGGAGCCACGTCAGCCTGGGCTCATATACTGGCTCTCTGCTCACGAGCCACTGGACCTTGGGCTAGTCCCTTCAACTTTTCTGAGTCTGTTTCCTCATCTAGAAATTGAGGACAGTAACTACTTAATGAGGCTGTAGTGAGAATTAGGAAAACAATGTATGAGGTAACACAATGTTAAGAACATGGTCAATGCTCAATAAACGTCAGACACAGACACTAGTAACAATAGTGAATCCAACTACAAGAAAAACTATAGGTAAGGAAACAGATCCAGAAAGAGATCTTCAGCTTGTTGGTGTGAGAATGAGAACACAACTCAAGACCCCTAACTTCTAAGACGGTTAAGTACACTCAGTTGTTAATCTCTGCTCTCCAAGAGAGGTGAGAGGAAGCTAATAAGACAGGAGATTGCAGGAAGTACAGCTCTTCCAAGCCTGAAGGCAGGGGCAAATCTCTGAGATCCCTAGAGGCAAATGTTCAGATTCCTGTGCCTCTAGGGTAGCATTAGCCTCAAGAGACTTCGATCTGCAAACTTCCCATTTTTTCAGTGTCACAAGAAATAGATACTTAGGTATCTGTACCTGCAATCTCAGGGATACACTGATAAAAAAAAAGTGTGAAACTGGATTTATTATGAATACATTATTGTGAGATACAGGTAGATCCAGGTCTAGTTTTAGAGAAGAGAGAGACAGAGAGAGAGAGAGACAGAGAGAGAAAGTGTCTAATAGGAACTTGTTACACCAAATAATGAGTGGTTCTGCCGGGCTCGGTAGCTCAGCCTGTAATCCCGCGCCTTTAGGAGGCTGAGGTGAGTGGATTGCCTGAGCCCGCAGGTTCGAGACCCGCCTAGGCAGCGAGACCTCATCTCTACAATAAATCAAAAAATCAGCCGGACATGGTAGCGCATGCCTGTAATTCCAGCTACTTGGAAGGCTGAGGCGGAAGGATCGCCGAAGCCTGGCAGGTCGAGGCTGCGGTGGCCGGGAGCAGCCACTGCACTCCAGTCTGGGCGACAGAGTGAGACGCCAACTCAAAAAAAAAAGAGTGGTTCTTTAGCAGTGCCAGTCACCCCCACCCAAATCCCCACAGAGTAGTGAAATATCACCTACAGAATACAGAATGCATCCCATTTTGTAGAATGGCCTTAATGTTCTCAAATGTTACTTAAACGTCATACATACTGGGGTCCTACTTTTACCTTACCTCTGTCAAAATTGTACTGCTGGGAGATGATTTCTCCCCAGTATTTAGCACACTCAGCAGACAGTTTCTTTGGTTTGTCTAGTCGACGAATTGCTAATGCCTGAATGTGTTTTTGGAAGGCCTCTTCTGTCATGTCCTCTATGGACTTTTCCATGGTAATTAAGAAAGCTTCCACTCTGCTTTCTAGGTAGTGAGGTGGCTTTTCTGATTGGATGATGAACCGTAAGCCCTGTATGCCATTGGCTCGACGTGGCCCACTGAAGACGATATAGCCTGAAACACAAACATCAGCCGGTCAGGACCTTGGCATTTGAGATTCATGTCACTTTTAATCTTCCAAAAACTATCCCATCAGAGCAAATACATCTATTTTAAGGTTTTAGATTATTCACCTCTGAAGAAATTATGAGCAGCTAAAATATAGTTGCAGTTCCTAAGGACAGAGCACAAGAGCTCTTTGAAGAATAGTTACAAATAGTTGGAGATGACTTTTTCTTCTTCTTGGGAAGAAAAACCCCTATTCATCATTCAAACTCACATCCCAAGACTCCACACTCTCTGCTAATCCCCTTCCATCTATGCTGAAGCTACTCCCTTTTCCTATGCAATGCTGGACTCACTTTCACCCCAACCTTCCTGTTTCCTTTAAGAACCAAGCTCCTTATATGAACCTGGCTCTCCTGTTATATATATATATATATATATATATATATATATTTTTTTTTTTTTTTGAGTTGGAGTCTCACTCTGTTGCCCAGGTTGGAGTGCTGTGGCACACACACGGCCACTCCAGCATCGACTTGCTGGGATCCGGTGATCCTTCCACATCAGCCTTCCAAGTAGCCAGAACTACAGGTGCACACTACCATGCCCGGCTACTTTTTACTCTTTACTGTAGAGACAAGGTCTTGCCAAGTTGCTGGGGCTGGTCTCGAACCTGTGGGCTCAGACAATCCACTCACTCTGGCCTCCCAAAGTGCTGGGATTACAAGCTGAGCCACTGAGCCCGGCCCCTGTTATATTTCTTATTAGATAATTCTTTTCGGGACTAATTCTATTCAGATCGCACTCTCTAGAGATCAAGGTCATACTTCCACTGTCATCTGCTGAGCCCATGCAATACCTCCCTGCGACACCTTTTCGATACTGAGCTCTGGGCTTGCCTGCTTCAGCTGCTCTGCCCTGACCCACCGTCTCCCACAGCTGTGTGCCTCTGGGCCCCACTTCTGAGGAAGTCATCGTCTTCAGCATCACAGCCTTTACTAGCTTGAACTCTTACAGTAACATTTCCACTCTGTACTATGATTATTTCTTTACAGATCTGCCATTCTGATTTGACCGTGAGCACCCTTAAAGGAAGGACCATCCACAATGCTATTTTCCCCGTCTAGCACCTAGCCTGGTGATTATTTAAAAACGACAGGTGGCCGGGCGCATTGGCTCCAGCCTGTAATCCCAGCACTTTGGGAGGCCGAGGTGAGAGGATTGCCTGAGCCCAGGGGTTCAAGACCAGCCTTGGGCAACTTGGTGAGACCTCATCTCTATGATAAATATAGCTGGGCTTGGTGGTACATGCCTGTGGTTCCAGCTGCTTGAAAGGCTGAGGTAGAAGAATCGTCTGAGCCCAGAAGGCCAAGGCTGCAGAGGCTCTGAGCATGCCACTGCACTCCAGCCTGGGTGACAAAGTAAGACTCTGACTCAAAAATAAAAAATTTAAAAAATAAAAATGGAAAACAACAGGTCCTTGGAGAGACTTGCCCAAATCCTTTCTCACTGGTTTTTCCCTGTCATTACTAGAGCTTCTCTGAACTTTTTTTTTCCTCATTGACCAAATCTGCCAGGATCTCTAAGACCTTTAACAGAAGCTAAAACTCTGCTAACACTTTCTGAGTATGTTTCACATGTCCCAAGCTTGGGATATCAAGATGGAACGCACAACGAACACACAGTTCGGTGAATTGAAGCTCCTCTGGGAAGCCTGCTTCCCACCTTGCTACCCAGAAGCCTGCCTGAGCACCCTCTCCCCTACCTAAAGTGGCCTCTTTATTCACATGTATGTAACGTCAGTATAGTGTCATCGCCTTAAGGATTTTTTCCCAGTGGACCCTGTCAACAGTTTTCTCAAGTCTTTCAACACAGCATGCCTTTACTAGCTTGAACACTGTGTCAGATGATTCCACATGTGAAAAACGTTTTCTGAGGACAACGGCCATCCATCCAGGTCTTCCCCCACTTCCCTCTCACCCAACTGCTCCTTGGTGCGCAGGGTGTTGAAGCAAGGCTCGGAGATAATCTGGCAGAAGAGTTCCAGAAACATATTCTCTGAGGTGCTCTGCATGTCTGTTTGGTAGTATATCTCGATGCCACAGTTATTGTGAACTTCATTCCTCTGCTGATAAACAAACCATCCTCCTAGAAAGATTCAATATGAGAGTAACAAGTTCAAAAACTTATTTAGGACTTAATCAAGTCAGTGTGATGTCTGCCCACTCACAGATGATAATCAGACATCTAGAAAAGGGAGGCAGAGAAACCTGGAGTTGTACTCAATTTACTTCACTTTTCTGATCAGGTCCAAGTCTGACCAACACTCAGGCTTTCTGATCATAAATTGGCAGCACTAAACTTCCTCTTCTCAGAAGAGGAAGGGAGCTGGCACAGTGGCATGTGCCCCTTAGCAGCTACTTGGGAGGTTGAGGTGGGAGGATCCTCTGAGCCCAGTATGAGATGAGCTAGGATCACACCACTGCACTCCAGCCTGGGCAACAAAGGGAGGGCACATCTTTTTTTTTTGAGTGGGAGTCTCACTCTGTCACCCAGGTTGGAGTGCCATGGCACGCTCATGGTCACCACAGCCTTGACCTGCTGGGCTCGGGGGATCCTTCCACCTCACCCTTCCAAGTAGCTGGAACTACAGGCATGTGCTAACACACCCAGCTAATTTTTTGACTTATTGTAGAGATGGGGTCTTGCCAAGTTCCCTGGGCTGGTCTCGAACCTGTGAGCTCAGGGAATCCTCTTGTCTCTCTGCCTCCCAAAGTGCTGGGATTACAGGCATGAGCCACTGGGCCCGGCCAGTCCCATTTCTTAAAATAAAAAAAAGCAGACGAGACAGGGGAACACGGGCTATAAGTCTCCCCGCCTCAACCTGCATACTTCTAGCCTTTTCATACATATTCCAAAATGTGTTCTTTATAATGCCTACAACTTTTCTTTTCCAACTGTAAATGCCTTTCCATGGAAAGTGAAGTGAAGGACTATTTAAGGCATTCGCATCTGATCAGGTAGCTAAATCAGAATGATTTCTTAACACCTGGCATTTTGAGAACTGGATGTGAACTGAGCTATTTTTAAACACGGAGCACTTCGGGAGTATACTTAGGAGGCAAAAGAGATAGGGTTCAGCCGGGCTCTGTGGCTCAGCCCGTAATCCCGCGCCTTTGGGAGGCTGAGGTGAGTGGACTGCCTGAGCCCATGGGTTTGAGACCCGCCTGGGCAGGCGAAACCTCATCGCTACAATAAATAAAAAAATCAGTTGGGCGTGGTAGCGCGCGCCTATAGTTCCAGCTACTCGGAAGGCTGAGGTGGAAGGATTGCCGGAGCCCAGCGGGTCGAGGCTGTGGTGGCCGGGAGCGGCCACTGCACTCCAGTCTGGGCGACCGAGTGAGACTTCAACTCAAAAGGAAAAAATAAGAGATAGGGTTCGAGGAGAGGAGAGAAGAGGAAGGAAGCACATGGAAGGGCATGAAGGGTAAGTTTCTCGTTGAAACGCTGTCTCTAGACTGGCCTCAAGGCTTGAGAACAAGCATTACGGCTCCTGCATGGCATATCGCGAGTCTTCCTCTCTATTCTGGCTGCTGCGGCTGGGGAACAACTAGAAGAAGTTGGTGACAGCTGGTTGTGCAGAAGAGCAGAGCTGTGCTCAGGGTACTTCTAAGCATTTGACAAGGGTAGCCTGAGGTAATGGCATGTTCAAGTTGCTTTAGTAGCTACTCACACAAGCCAGACACAGACCCCAGTTTTGAGGATTATACAGTCTAGCCAGAAGATGGAGAGACCCCAATGTTAATGCCAGAGCACAGGCACTGTGGCATCTCAACAGGGAGTGGCAGAGAAATTGTGCTGCGAGCTCAGAAGCAGAAGTGCTTCTTTCTTTTTTTTTTTGAGTTGAAGTCTTACTCCGTCGCCTAGGCTGGAGTGCAATGGCATGCTCAAGGTCACCCAAGCGTCAACCTACAGGGATCAGGCCATCCTTTTGCCTCAGCCTTCCAAGTAGCCAGAACTACAGGAATATGCTACCATGCCAGGCTAATTTTTTGATTTATTGTAGAAACGAGGTCGCACCAAGTTGCCGGGGTTGGTCTCGAACCCATAGGCTCAAGAGTCACCGAACCTGGCAGAAGTGCTTGCCTCTAGCTGAGAGTTTTAGAAAGAGTATTTAGTCAAGTCAGTGGCTTACAAAACAGGCCTGGAAGGAGAAGCGGGAGGTAGATATAGTTCCATGAGAAAGAAGGGGGAAGGGGAACACTGTTTCAGGAGGACAAAATAGCTGGGGAGAAAAAGGATTGTGACAGACGCATGGGGAACAGTCAACCATCGAGGTCAGCCAAAAAAA
>NW_007251079.1:15666-39451 GCF_000164805.1 Carlito syrichta
CCTTTTTTATTTTTTGAGTTGGAGTCTCACTCTGTTGCCCAGACTGGAGTGCAGTGGCATGCTTACTACCGCAGCCTCGACCTGCCGGGCTCAGGTGATCTTTCCACCTCAGCCTTCCAAGTAGCTGGAACTAGAGGCATGCGCCACCACACCTGGCTAATTTTTTAATTTATTGTAGAGACAAGGGCTCACCAAGTTGCCCGGGCTGGTCTCGAACCCATGGACTCAGGCAATCCTCTCACCTCAGCCTCCCAAAGTGCTGAGATTATAGGCATGAGCCACTGTGCCCGGCCAGTTTCCATTTTTTATACATAAATTTTATCTCATGCTTCACAGTCAATATGTCTTTAGTTTGGTGCTTTTTTATTTCCTAACCCCCCTATATCCACGTACCAGTTGATTCCAGTATCATTCTCTTCCCAGTACTTGTCTACCTCCAATTTCACCTCTCTGGCCCTCCTGCCAGATATTTTTTTGGCAGCATTCTCTATCTTTAGTCATACTTCAGTAAACAGTAGAGGATTCCAGAGGATCTTTGGATTAAACTATGCGTCACCATCCAGGTGAAACAACCCATTTGCATTTACCCACATTGTATGTCAAAGCGGTCCATTCCCAAAGTGCTAACATCCCAACTTACTGTCAGGGAGCTGAACTTCTCTATACCGAACCAGTTGACTTGGAAGGAGAGGCTTGGTATGAGCATGTTCAATAAGGGTATCTTCAACCATCTGCATAACTCCTAGTGCAGCCTGGGGAAAAAGACATAACCCAGCACATTACAAAAACATAAACAGATCTCATTTGTGAAAATAGAAACAGTATACTGGATGGTAATCCGTTGCAATACGAAAACAACATGCTTGCAAAATAAACTAGCTCCATTTGTCATAAAGATGAATTTTAAAATCTTAAAGACATTTGCTCCTATTCAAATGGACAAAAACAGAATGTCAGTATAGTCACTCTGCAATATAGTCAATATGGTAGCAATAAAGAGAAGCAGAGACCAAATCGTCAGCGCTGATGTTGAAAAAAAGGCACTGCAGAGCTGGAGAAGTACTAGTGATAGAAAGTCAGTCCCAAGTGAAATGACCCTGATCACAGACACCTGGCATCATGGCAAAGCAAAGGAGGTGCGCCTAAAGTGTTACTGCAGGGAAACTGACCTAAGTTAGAATCCTGTCTCTGCCACTTAGAACATCCAACTTTGGGCATACAGTTATGCTGGCAGAAGAGCAAAGTGGCAGAGATGGAGGGATCCTGAGGCCGACTGCCATGGGAATCCTGCAGTGCTTTCCATGTGCCGAGCATGTGGCATGTACTGTTTAATCCTTATAACCCAGGGTGCAGGTGCTACCATAACGAATTTTTTTTTTTTTGAGTCAGAGTCTCACTCTGGAGGGCACCCAGGCTGGAGGGCAGTGGCACATTCACAACCACTGCAGCCTCAACTTGCTGGGCTCAGGTGATCCTTCCGCCTTAGCCTTCCAAGTAGCTGGAACCACAGACACACACCACCATGCCCGGCTAATTTTTCTTGATTTATTGTAGAGACGAGGTCTCACCAAGTTGCCCAGGCCTCGACCTCCCAAGGCTTGAGCCACTGCACCCGGCCTACAATAACAAATTCTATAGATAAGAGTACTGAGGACAGAGTGAGACATTTTCAGAAGATGCCATAGCTAGCATATGGCAGAAATAGAAGTTGAATGCAGGCTGATTCCACAGCTTAGGCTCTTATCCATGACACAGTCCTGCCTCCCTACATCAAGTGGTGATAAGTACTCCCACTTCCTCCTGTGACGGCACAAGGCAGGCAACAGTAGAGGAGGCAGCCATGAAAGCTGGTCCTCAGTGAAGCGCCATTACTCTAACGTCTCCTGTGACCTCGCCTACTTTCCAGAGAGAAGAGAAGGCTGAGTCAACTGCAACGTGCTGGTTAGTCATCTTGAGACAGAGGAAAATCATCTTCTGCACTGATCCACAAAAGTTGCCAGAACCTCGGCCACCCACCTGCTTTGTAATGTTTCCGTGGAGAAGGGCTTCAATGTGCAGCCGCGACAGGAGCTGAGGTATGAAGGCCTTAAGGCGAGGAAGGGTGACATCTGTAAAGGTAGGAGAATTAGTGAGCTTTACCCAGGGGTTTTTAAAAAACAGCTCTGTATTTGAGATAAACTGAGACTTTCAGAAGACTTGCAAAAAATGGCAAAAGAGAGATCCTGTAAGCCCTTCATCCAGTTTTCCCTAATGCTAGCATTTCTTGTAACCATAATACATTTGAGATTAAACAAATAAACTAAGTATTTAGCATTGGTACAATACTATTAACTAAAGTACAGACTTTATTTGGATTTTAGTTTTTCCATTAATGTCCTTTTAATGTTCTGGGATCGAATTCACAATCCCCCACTGCATCTAGCTGACATACCTCTTTTTTTTTTTTTTTTGAGTTGGAGTCTCACTCTGTCACCCAGACTGGAGGGCAGTGGCCGCTCCCGGCCACTGCAGCCTCGGCCTGCTGGGCTCCAGCGATCCTTCCGCCGGAATTACAGGCATGCGCCACCACACCTGGCTGATTTTTTTATTTATTGTAGAGATGAGGTCTTGCTGCCCAGGCAGGTCTCGAACCCGCGGGCTCAGGCAATTCACTCACCTGACATACCTCTTTTAATGTCTGACAGTTCCGTGGTCTTTCCTTGTCTTTTATGACCTTGGGAGTTATTATTTTTTGAGTTAGGGTCTTACTCTGCTGCCCAGGTTGGAGTGCAGTGGTACCATCACAGCTCACCGCAGCCTCAACCTCCTGGCGTCAGATGATCCCTCTGCCTCAGCCTCCTGAGTACTTGGGACTATAGGTGTGCTGCCCTGTCCAAATAATTTTGTTTTGGGGGATGGAGATGAGGGCTCCCCATGTTGCCCAGGCGAGTCTCGAACTCCGGGGCTAAGCGATTCTCCTGCCTGGGCCTCCCACAGTGCTGGGATGACAGGGGCGTGCCACTGCACCCAGCTCTCTTGTGACCTTAAGAGTTTTGAAGAGCACTGCTTGGTTATAGGATGGTCCTCATCTGGATCTGTCTAGTGCCTTCTCATGATTAAGCTGCACTCACGCACTACTAGGAAGAACACCACAAAGGTGATGTGTTCTCAGCGCATCACGTCAGGGGGTGCATGAAACTGCAATGTTGTACTGCTAGTGATGTTAACACTGATCACTTGGTTAAGGTGGTCTCTGCCAGATGTCCTCATTGTAAATGTGCTATTTTATTCTTTTGGTTGTAATCAAGTAACTCACACAAGCTCTGCACGTCATTCGAAAAGTCCACCTCCCCATCAAAGCCTGTTTTTCCCCGTGTGATGAATAAATATTTACTTTGAGATTAAACAAATATCCTGTTTTCCCTTAAATTCTGCCCACTAATTTTAGCGTCTACTGGTGGATACTGCCTATAGCAATTATGACTACGGTGTTCTAATGGCAATCTTTCTGGTACTCTCATTCCTTTTACATGCATTGATTTAGTTTTTCTGCAAGAAAGAGTTGTCCGTTCTTCACTAGGACACCACAGTAATAACTGCCACAAGCAAGGTCTACCAACAGATGTTAAAATTAGTGACTGAATTTTAAGGAGAAATGTGGGAAAGGAATTAACAAGTGCTTACCACTGATCAGGTATTTTACAGATACTGTCTTTCACACTTATAGGTATGTACTACTATTCTCGTTTTAAAGGTTGGAAAACCGAGGTTAGGAAAATTCAAGTCCAAAGTCACCAAGCGAGAGCTGGGATGTGAGCCTCGGTTAACTCCCAAGGGATGTTCATCCCACTCCACTGTGTCACCCTAGGAGTCCCCTTCTCTAGACTCCCTCAGCACTCCGAAGCTTCCACCACAATACTTACTCTCTTGTCTCTACTGAAATGATTTATTCAACTTTATGCTTTACCATAGACTGCAGCTCTCTGATAAAAGAAATTCCATCTAGTTGATTGGTGGATTATTTTATTTTGTTTTTGAGACAGAGTCTTGCTCTATTAAGGCTAGAGGACAATGACACAAGCATAGCTCACTGCAGCCTCAAGCTCAAGCCATCCTCCTGCCTCAGCCTCCTGTATCGCTAGGACTACAGGTGTGCGTCATTATACCCAACTAATTTTTATTTTCTATTTTTGTAGAGAGGATCTCGTTGCATTGCCCAGGTTGGTCTTGAACTCTTGGCCTCAAGTGATCCTCCTGCTTCAGCCTCCCAAAGTGCTGGAGTTTACAAGAGTTAGCCACCATATATGGCCTAATTGGCTGTTTTTTCAGCCTCAAGCACGGGTAGTCCTAGGCTGGGTGCATGGCAGGCAGGTAGTAAGCGCTGCTGGAATACACTGCGCTCAGAGGTTCCTGCTATCCTGGCACCTGGACAGCTGAATGATTCAGAGTCATGGGCGAGCCAGCCTCTCCCAGAGCTATCTCTAGATTGAGCCAAGCTGACATTTTGGACTATTGTGGGAGTATATATTCATGTATCAAAACAGCATGATTATTTACTAGAGCAGAGAATTGGAACCAATTTATAAAACACATTTGGAAAGACTTCACATGCCTCTGAGATACTTTAGAGCTTACTTCACTTAAAATTCCCATGTCACCTGACCCAGATTCTAACAAAGGGAAAAAAACCTCAAACCTTTGCTTCTTGATTATGAAAACAGGTTTCTGAAAACATATTTAAAATTATGTGGTATTTTTACATAAGCGGACCTTGAACAATTATAATAAGAAAGGGATTGGCAATAGTGGGAAATAGTCAGGGGAGGGGGGGTGGGATTGGCAGTTGAGGGAAACTGCTAGGGGAGGGAGGGGCACACCTCATCAGCAAGGGTACCTGCATAATCAATGTTTGTATACCTAACCCTGAATTGTACCCCACATCTTTATAATAAAAAAAAATTATGTGGTATTTTTAAATGTATAATTCTTGCTATGACCACAACAATTTTGCAAAGAAAGTATATTAACTGTCCTGATAAAAGAAAGCATCTGCTCTAGTTAATGAATTTTATAATATAGCCTCCTCCTCAGTGCCTGAGGCAACCAACAAAATAATAACTTTCAACACTGCTTTTGATATGCCACTGAAGACATCAAAAGCACAGTGTTACGTAAGTATAAGAACTTGTCATAAAAGATGATTAAACATTCAAAAGAGCTCTTTTTTAAAATGGCATTTTATTGCTGAGCATTTAGGAAGAAAGATTAATTGGTAAAGTAATACTGGGAAGTAGAAACCAATAATAAAGAGTACTGGTTCGGGCGTGGTGGCTGAGGCCTAATCCTAGCACTTTGGGAGGTCAAGGCGAGAGGATTGCCTGAGCCCGCGGGTTCGAGACCAGCATGGGCAACTTGGCAAGACCTAATCTCTACAATAAATCAAAAAATTAGCCAGGCGTGGTGGCGCATGCCTGTAATTCCAGCTACTTGGAAGGCTGAGGCGGAAGGATCGCCTGAGTCCCACAGGTTGAGGCTGTAGTGGCTAGGAACGTGCCACTGCACTCCAGCCTGGGCAACAGAATGAGACTTCTGCTCTCCCAGCACTTTGGGACGCTGAGATGAGAGGACTGCCTGGGCCTGCAGGTTTGAGACCAGTCTGGGCAACATAGTGCGACCTTGTCTCAACAATAAATCACAAAATTAGCCGGGCATGGTAGCGCACACCCAGAGTTCTGGCTACTGGGAAGCCGGAGCCCAGCAGGTCAACTCAAGCCTGGGTGACAGTAAGACTCTGACTCAAAAAAAAAAGGTGCTACAAATCCTCATTTTTTTTCCAGTACCAGCAACACTGAAAGTCACTTTCACCTATTCAATAGGTGCTCATCAGACACACACAGAGGGCATAATATCACACCAGACACTAAATAAAGGAGATAAAAGGAAGGCTCTCAAGGAATTTCAGATTTCAAGCAAAATTTCTGAAACTAGATTTAAGACCTTAGGGGAAAAACAACAACAACAACAGCAGCAGCAGAGCATTCAGTCATCTGCAGAAATTATGAACAGTAATGATTAACTGTGGTGGGGCCACGCTGAAAACAGTAAATGTGGCTAAACTGCCTAAATACAAAAGCCATTTCGAAGGCCACTGCTATTCTTGTTTTTTTTTAATTTTATCATTGTTTGAGCTGGAGTCTCACTCTGTCGCCCAGGTTGGAGTGCAGTGGCACGCTCACACCACCGCAGCCTCAACCTGCTAGGCTCAGGCGATCCTTCCACCCAGCCTTGAGAGGCTGGAACTACAGGCATGCGCCACCGTGCCCAGCTAATTTTTTTGATTTATCGTAGAGATGAGGTCTTGCCAAGTTCCCCAGGCTGGTCTCAAACCCTTGGCTCAGGCAGTCCTCTCACCTCCACCTCCCAAAGTGCTGGGATTACAGGTGTGAGCCATCATGCCTGGCAGGAATCTTATTTTTTTAAAAATTGACAAACACGGTGAGGCTCAGTGGCTCATGCCTGTAGTCCAAGCACTTGGGAGGCCGAGGTGGGAGTACTGCTTGAACCCAGGCATTCGAGATCAGCCTGGGCAACACAGCAAGACCTTGTTTCTACAAAAATAAAAAAATTAGCTGGGTATAGTGGTGTGCACCTGTAGTCCCAGCTACTTGGGAGGCTAAGGCCAGGAGGCTGAGGTTGCAGCGAGCCGTAATGGTGCCACTGTACTCAAGCTTGGGCGAGAGTGATACCCCAAACCAAAAACCACACAAGCAAACAAAAATAATGTATAGTGATCAGAAGAGGGTAACCAGCACATCTGCTATCTCAAACGTGTATCATTTCTTTGCATTGGGAATGTTTAACATCATTCTAGCTATTTGAAACTATGTATTATTGCTAACTAAAATCATCCTACCCACCAGTTTTAATAAAAAAATATGCACAGCTGGATTTACTAGAACGGCACATTATTTGAAAGTATAAATACTTGCTAACAGGATCCACCAACATGATTTTAAGGAAAAATGAAGACCGCATTAGGCTTGAAGTAGAAAAAGCCTCACCATCCAGGGCTTCTTTCAGCTCATGCTTGGTCCAGGCCACTTCTGTCATCAGCAGGCGGAGATAGTACATGGCGTGCTGGTGCGGCTGCTCCGCCCGGAAGTTGTTCAGAGATCGCATGTACTAGTGAGGGAGAGACGTGGGTTCGTTAATCTTACAAATCTTTTAAAAATCATTATAAAAATCATCTCAAAGACCCGCTATAACCAAACCCCATTCTGTAGAAATTCTGTGGGATGCAGGAAGATGTATTCCTTTCTCCCTTCTGAAGTTGTATAACTATGCATGGCGCCTGTTCCTCTCTGACCCTAGACTAAAGGGCATGCGTTTTCCTTGTCCACATTGCTGCCTAACTCCCAGCTCCGACATAGACTCTGGGTGCCTTCACTACAGGACATCTTGCATTCCTCAGAAAGTTGCCCCCTGTTTTCAGGGGATGTCTCTTGGCACCTCTAGCTTCTACATGATAAAGCCATCCCCAAGTCTCTATAAGCAAGCAACATGGATAGGTATACATATAAGATTATCTGATTTTGATTTGAAGCCTGATAGTAGTGTATCAAGGTGGTCATTTATCATACATCCATTACTGGGCCAAATGTGAGTTGAATTTAACTGGGAGATATATCAAACCTAAACAGCAAGCCCTCGTGTGACAAGGTTCTTATGGTAGGGCAGACCTCTGCTGAACTGTGTGTTCTGCTGAACTTGAGGTTGGGATGAAACGTTTGAGGAGGCCCTGACAGCTACTAGGTGCTTCGCTTTGGAAGTCAGAGCTGCAACTGCACTAGCACTTAGAGCCCACAGAGAGAGCCACGTGTCCACCAGCATCTATGCGGCTTGCTTTCTGGGTAAAATACAGGATTTAGCAAAGACAGGGTAAGATGAATGCAATGGATCATGAATGCTTCTTTTCCTCCTCTCTCCTTGTCCAAAAATTCTCATAAAATAGTTATATTATCTCATAAATTAAAAAAAATAAGTTACAAACATGAGTTCAGAAAACTTACTGCTTCTTTGATAATTTCAAATCTTTTTTCATCAATCTCAAAGGTAGCCATTTTCTCAATAATCTTCTTTAGCAAAATTGGCTGCTTGTCATTGTAACCTTTCACCGAAAGCTACAGAAAGAATTCAGGGTATTAAAAGTCTAAAAATATAATGAAACAATTTCCAAATACGCAACTTAAGCTTGATTTTTAAACATTTAGAAAATCTCAAAGCCAGTATATTAAAATAAAAATGAAACAAAAATTTCAATTAATTTAACTTCTCATAAATATAATTTAATACTTAGGGAGATAATATTAACCATCTTTGTTCTAAAAAATTATTTATTTATTTTTTAGAGATGGGCTCTTGCTATGTTGCTCAGGCTGGACTCAAATTTCTGGGCTTGGGTGATCCTCCCATTTCAGCCTCCCAGGCAGCTAGGACTATAAATGCAAGCCACAACACCTGGTCATTAGCCATCTTTATAATAAGTCATACTCAAAAGCATAATTTTACTTTTCCTAAACCAAATCAATAGTAGGTAAAGTCACCTGACACCACACCATAGTGCTGTAGATTATATAATCAAAATTCAAGTTCTCATATCAAAATTGATAATAAAATGTAGTTAATTTTTTTTGGTCAAAAAGAATTTCTGCCTGGCGCAGTGGCTCACACCTGTAATCCCAGAAATTTAGGAGATGGAGGTGACAGAATTGCGAGCCTAGGCAACTTGGTAAGACCTCATCTCTACAATAAATTTAAAAAAAAAAATTAGCCAGGTGTAGTGGCGTGCGCCTGTAGTTTCATCTACTTGGAAGGTTGGGGTGGAAGGATCATCTGAGCCCAGCAGGTCGAGGCACCGGTGGCCATGAGAGTGCCACTGCACTGCAGCCTGGGCAGCAGAGTGAGACTTTGACTCAAAAAAAAAAAAAGCATTTCTAGCAGATGGTAGGCTTAAGGTTCTTATAAGTGTAGTCAGAAGGCAAAAAAATCACAGAGGAAGTTGGATGTGGAGGTACAAACCTGCAGTACCTGCTATTTGTAGGGGGCTGAGGCAAGGAGATTGCATGAGCCCAGGAGTTCAAGGTCAGCCTAGGCAACATAGCAAGACCTTGTCTCTTAAAAAAGAAAAAAAAATCACAGAGGAGTGTTATCCAGCAATCTGTTACACATGTCCCCAAATTATTTATACTTAAGTATTTACAAAATCATCTTTGGAGAAACCAGGCAGCCCCGATTTTGTATGATATGGCATCTTGCCACTTTGTCATTCAGTGTTGCCTAATCAAGAGTCACAATCATAACCACTTGCTTACTTGATGCGTTCTGCTGATGTCCCCAAAGCCAATGGCTGAACGAACACATGTGCAGAAAGGACACACAGCATGTATCACCAGGATTCTGCTATAGGGCAGTTTCCTGTGTCTCTGAATGCCTAACACTTTGAAAAGCAGGGAATGGGAAATTCCTATTGTTCTAGTTGCACATGGGGGCACCCCAAGTAGCACAGGAGTTACTGCAACTAGACAGCTAAAATGCCCTGGACAGTCTTGCCATGTGAGGAAGAATGGCCAGGGCCTTGGCAGGAGGAAAGGTCACTGGGTATGAAAAGCACATTGTCTCCTGTAGGAATTAGACTCAAAAGGAGTAGAAAACCCATTTTGTCATCAATAAAAATTACTTGTTTTAATGATAATATGGCTACTAAAAATCAACAGCAAAAAGTAAAAAGGTAAGTACATTATTACTTTTCTATCTGGAGTTAATTTCTATCTAATTTCTGTGGACTCTGAGAATGGTTAGATTACATGCATTCTTATACATTTAACAAAAACTACTAGATAATTTATTTTTTATTTCTATTTTTGAGTTGGAGTCTCACTCTGTCACCCAGGCTGCAGTGCAGTGGCATGATCACCTGGGCTCAAGCAATCCCCCATCTCAGCCTTCTTAGTAGCTGGGTCTATAGGTGTACACCATCATGCCCGGCTAATTTTTTATAGAGACGGGTCTCACTATGCTGCCCAAGTCTTGAACTCCTGGGCTCAAACAATCCTCCTGCCTCAGCCTCCCAAAGTGCTGGGATTACAGGCATGAGCCACCATGCACAGCCAAGAGTTTATGTGAAGGAAAAAAGTCACTGTGAAATAAATATATTTTAAAATCCTAAACTCTTTTGTGTAAAAATTTAAATAAGTCCCCAGAAATGATCTCATTTTTATTTTTACTAAAATATACAATATATTTTCAAGAAAAGTCAAGTTGGATGTGCACCATAAAAGGCATGTTAATTTGGAACTGAGATGTAAGGCAGCTTGGAAACATATCAGAAACACTTTTGAGACAAAAGTATCTAGTTATTTTTTGGATGCATTTAGTGAGGTTTATTTTAAAACACATAAAATAGCTAATGGTGCATGCTATAAAATAAGTTAAACTATTACTTTTGAGATAGGGTCTCACCCTGTCACTCAGGCTAGAGTGCGGTGAAACAATCAAGGCTCACCACAGCCTCGACCTCCTGGGCTCAGACAATTCTTCCACCTCCATCTCCAGAGTAGCTGGGACTACAGGCCCGTACCACACCTGACTAACTTTTTGATTTCTTGTAGAGACAAGGACTCTCTATGTTGCCTAGGCTGGCCTTGAACTCCTGGGTTCAAGTGATCCTCCTACCTTGATCTCCCAAAGTGCTGGAATTATAGGCATAAGCCACCACACCTGGCCATTAAAATAAGTTAAATTAAAATGTCGGGTGTATTTGAACATGGGAACATTCTGCTACTATATGCAGAAATAAAGAAGGGCTATATATAAGTAAAATTCAAGCACCACTATAGTAACTATAGATATCTTTCACTTACAGACGTTAATATACTCAAATATATGGAAAGAACAACATGCTTTCAGGATTAACATATTAAACATCTCAAGCAAAAAAAGCATGCAAATGCTCACAAGAGGCACTATGCCTTACTAAATCATTCATTAGTGGAACTAATACTTATTTGAGTTCTTCAATCATTCGAAGGGTGTAAGGAAAAAAACCATCAACCCTCTTGCTTAAAAATGCAGAAGTTAATAGTTTGTCCAAGCTCAACATAATGCTTCAATGGTGTGGTGCCTTTTCTTTGGTTTGCATTTTACTTACAAGTATTGCATTCATTCCTGATGCAATGCCATAGCTCAAACCTGAGAGGCGTGCTGCATATGTATACTCTTTTAAATCATCCTTCAATAACCTGATAAACAGGTATGTCATGTTGCAATGGAGAGGATCAGCATAAATGTAGCGACTAACAAAAAGAAAAACAAAAGAAATGCTTTGATACCTCAAGCAGTGATGTGGCAATGGAGAAACATGACCGAAGAGTATGAATATGCAGCCTCACGACTAGGATTTCTAGGGGAATGGCACGGGGTCAACCTGAGGTTTTACCACAAGCAGAAAGACCTCATTCTCTTTTGCCAAAGACCAAGATTTCAAATACAGAATGGGTGAGATCAAAACTGAACAGGGGTCCGATTTTGTTGAAGTAGAAAAACACGAAAATCTGGTGAAAGATGTTAAATTAAAAAAAAAAACAACAAATCAAGGAAAATTTGCGCATTATGAATGGTAGGTAGCTGAATACTTAGAATAAAAGCTAACTGAAAAATTAAATGATGAGGAAATATGATTAGCCGTAGAGATTTTTTCAAAAAAAGAAATGGAACTCATACCCTCAATCGAAAACGCTTCCATCAAATCAAAGTAAAAAATGTTGATGAGTGGAAGGCTCTAAGGTGTGGGTACTTACATACATCCCATAGATGGTATTTTGGAGATCATAGCTCAAGTCTGCTAGCTCTGCTGCATATGCATACTCGTTGAGGGAGTCTTTGAGGAGCTCAAGGTACAAATAGGCCATGTTACAGTGCAAGGGGTCCACATAAGCAAATGGGCTGGAAGAAAACGTCAACAGTAAAAGAGCTGATTTATGACTTCTCAAGGTGAGGTGGCCTTTTGAGATGGATCCAGATACGGAATATCGCGTCGTATAATGTCCTGAGGATATGGTTGGAATCTTCTTAGGAGGAAAAAGTAAGATGTCTGAAAGAGAAGCCTGAAATATGCCATGTGTGTGTGCTGGTGGCAGTGAGGAGGGAGGGGCCGCTTACCCAGATGAAGAGGCAGAACTGACAACTCAGAAAGGCAGGGAGTGGGAATGGGCCAAAACCAAGCCTACGCTCAAGGCCAACAGGAGGCTGCAATGACTCTCTCCAATGACATCACAGCCTTGGTGGACAGGAGTAAGAGGTAGGGGATTTGTCTGTGGCAATTCTAGGAACTTACAAAAACTGATACCCATGAAAATGTGAGCTTTTCCTTCAGTTTTCCCCAAAACCAATAAAGAGCACTGTCAGCAAAATAATTGATAATTTCTATCATGTAACTGCAGGCAGAACTAGGGAAAAATATTAAAATAGGAGAATACTTATTTATTTATCTATTTAGATATTTTAGTTGGAGTCTCACTCTGTCGCCCAGGCTGGAGTGCAGTAGCACACTGATCACAGCCACTGCAGCCTTGACCTGCTGGGCTCAGGCGATCCTTCCACCTCAGCCTTCCAAGTAACTGGAACTACAGGCACGAGCCACCATGCCCGGCTACTGTTTTGATTTGTTGCAGAGATGAGGTCTCGTCAAGTTGCTCAGGCTAGTCTCGAACCTGTGGGCTCAGGCCATCCTCTCACCTGGGCCTCCCAAAGTGCTGGGATTATAGGCGTGAGCCACCTCGCCTGGCCTAGGAGAATATTTAAATAAGAAAGAGCAACAAAAGAAACAATGATAGAGTGCCACTGCTAAACAGGACTGCAGAGGCAGAATGATTTTTCATTTCCCAGATAAGAAACAAGGTTCCTCATGTTGCCTGAGCTGGTAAAGGCCAAGTTGGGGTTCAAGTTGCTTGACTGTGGGACCTTACTTACCTTTGCCAGAAGCAAGTAAGAGTCATTCATTTAACACATGTCCGGGTGCTACTACATGCGGACTATAGTGCCCGGGTGCTTCTCTAGACACCGGAAATAATGAGGGGACACCAGGCAAACTCCCTGACCTCACAGAGCTTACAGTCCAGGTAGGGCAGACAAATGTCAAATTTAAACCTGAGGTCTCAGTTGGTGATAGTGCTATGAGAAAAATTAAGCAGGGTAAAGGGAATTGGAATGCTAGCATGGCAGCAGTAGGGAAGGAAGATTGCTACTTCACATAAGATGGTCTACCAAGGCCATTGTTATAACGTGATATAGGAACCCAGGCTTGAAGCAAGCCAGGGAGCAAGCCCTGGGGCCATCTAAGGGGTGGAGTGGAGAACTTTCCTAGCTGAAAAAATAGTGAGTGCTGAAGACCTGAGGCAGGTGCCCGCTTGGCTTGTTTGGCAGCAAATACTCAGAAGCACAGTAAACATAACCCATGATCTAATAACAAAGTCAATAATTTTATCAAAGCCAGTGGTAATAAAGCAAAAATAGGGGTAAAACGCTTAGTCACTTAGAGAATTTAAATCAAAGAGCAAGTTTTACAGCTATCCAAATATTCTTCAACTGGAAATCCTAAATGAAGACTCTGCCATTGGATTTTTTTTTTTTTGAGTTGGAGTCTCACTGTGCCACCCAGGCTGGAGTGCAGTGGCATGCTCACGGCCACCGGAGCCTTGACCTGCTGGGCTCAGGCGAACCTTCTGCCTCAGCCTTCCAAGGAGCTGGAACTACAGGCATGCACTACCACACCCAGCTAGTTTTCTTTTGGATTTATTATAGAGACGAGGTCTCACCATGTTGCCCAGGACTGGTATCGAACCTGTGGACTCAGGCAATCCTCTTGCCTCAGCATCCCAAAGTACTGGGATTCTAGGCTTGAGCCACTGCGCCTGGCCTGTCGTTGGATTTTTCCAAGTATTATACATGATGACAGATTTCCTTCTTTAGGCAAACAGCAGCTCAGAACTTGAGGCACAAGTCATAAAAACAAAATCATCTCAAAAAAAGAGGCTATGGACGGAGCTCAGCCCTATGGACAAGTATGTACCAGATAGAGGTGAGCTGAAGATACACTGAGAAATTTTCACAATAGTAGTATTATTCATACATTGTTCCTGAACATCTTCCTTTTTATTTATTTATCTTATTTTTAATTTTATTAGAGTTGGAGTCTCACTCTGTTGCCCAGGCTGGAGTGCAGTGGCACGCTCATGGCCAGTGAATCCTCAACCTGCTGGGCTCCTGCAATCCTTCTGTCACAGCCTTCCAAGTAGCTGAAACCACAGGCGTGCACAATCACATCTGGCTATTTTTTTTTTTAATTTATTGTAGAGATGAGGTCTCGCCATGCTGCTCAGGATGGTCTTGAACTCCTGAGCTCAAGTAATCCTCTAGCCTCTGCCTCCCAACGTGCTGGGATTACAGGTGTGAGCCACTACACCTGGTTTCCTTTTTATTAAATAATTTTTAAGTAACCAATACGTAAGGGCTCCAGACAATTAAATGACAGGCCAGGACTCCAGATCACTTAGTAACTACCACCTCTTCTTCTGGGCAACTTCCAGGAATACAAAACCAAAACAAACAAAAACCGAAATTATTTATTTTTTCCTCAATGAATGTTCTAGGTAAATCGATAACCTTCCCAGAACCCAAGATAAAGGTTAATTAGGGTCAGCCCTCCTAATAACAGCTAGCATAAATCATTTCAGTTAAAGGCTATACTCATCAAAGAAAAAGAAAAATAATTAATAATCTTGGTTCTTATTTTGAGTTTGGGTCTTATTCTGTCCCCCAGGCTAGAGAGCAGTGGCATGATCATGGCTCACCGCAGCCTTGATCTCCTGGGTTCAGGCAAACCTTCCATCTCAACCTCCTGAGTAGCTGGGGCTACAAACACTTACCATGACACCTGGCTAATTTTTTGTAGAGAAGAGATCTTGCTATGTCACTTAGGCTGGTCTTGAACACCTGGGCTCAAGCAATCATCTCACCCACCTTGGCCTTCCAAAGTGCTGGGATTAACTTTGGTTCTTAAAATACTTCTTGGCGGGCTCAGTGGCTCAGCCTATAATCCCAGCACTTTGGGAGGCTGAGGTAAGTGGATTGCCTGAGCCCGCAGGTTCATGACCTGCCTGGTCAACTTGACGAGACCTCATCTCTACAATAAATCAAAAATTAGCCGGGTGTGGTAACGTGCGTCTATAGTTCCAGCTACTGGGAAGGCTGAGGTGGAGGGATCACTGAAGCCCAGCAGAAGGTTCACCACTGCACTCCAGTCTGAGTGACAGATTAAGACTCTAACTCAAAACAAAAAACAAAAAACAAAAAACCTCTTAAAGAGCAGCAGCCTTATCTAGGTGAAATAACACTAATTCTTTTTATTTCTAGACACAGATGCTTAAAAAGGACAGACAACTTCTAGAAATGTAATTGCTGATTCTAATAAGGTTTATAGCTAGATTCATTTTACATACCTGAAAAATTCAAAGTTGAGACAAGCCTTCGGCAAGAAAAACTTATCATCTTGTTTGAACCAGAGTTTGCTCATAGCTGTATCCTGTGATGGAGAGACAATCTGGTTAGGGAAATAGAGGCCCTCAGCAAAAATGTTCAATCAAACCACTCTTCAAGAGGAGGAGGACAGAGGCAATAGTTGAGAGTTTTGCTCTGGTGGCTGCTGTCTTATGCCTTGAAGCACATTCAGAGGGTCAGTAGGTAGGAAGGTGACTCCTGTAGCAGAGATAAATCAGCCTTGTATGTCCACTGGATTAGGGAGATGGGGGCACCGTGGGGGAAGAGACAGACTGGAGAAGCCAATCCCAGCTGCCCTGACCCCATCCTTCAGGACACTGGAAGGCAGACAGACGCAGGAGTCCTTGGGAGGGTGTGGCAGCAAGCCTCCAAGGAGGCCTCCGATGATCCCCTGCCTGCTAGTCTTGTGTAGTTCCTTTCCCACACTGAACCAACGCTGAGCTGCTGGACTAACTAAATATGTCAGAAGTGATGGCTACATTGCAGAAGATGGTGTGGCTTCCATCTTGATCACCGACTCCCTCTTGGGTCACTCACTGTGGGAGAAGCCGGCTGCCATGTCAAGCAACTCTATGGAGAGGTGCATGTGGTAAAAAGTTAAGGCCTGCAATGTACTTCGAAGAGAATCCTCTGGCCCTGGTTAAACCTTCAGATGACTGAAGTCCTGGCCACAGCTTGACTATAACCTCATGAGAAACCTTGACCCAGAACTACCCACCGATGTCAGTGCTGAATTCCTGATCCTCCTCAGAAACTGTGTGCAATAATAAATGTTTGCGGCTTTAAACTGCTAAATTTTAGAGTAATGTGATATGCAGCAATGGATAACTAACATAGCCAAGGATAAACAAATAAGTCACTATCTTGACTCTCCACTTCACTCATGCTATACTAAGAATGGCCTTAGATGCTCACTTGAAACAACCTTGGATCTCTGACAAGTGATATACTGGTTTAATGTTCTCCTTAGTTTACTCTGAGAAGGTCTAGTTAAAATAAACAATAAAAAAACAGGAAAGCTTTCTCTTTCTTTTTAAGCATGAAAATGTCATGCTTAAAGAAAAATAATTCTCTCATTAATAATCTATCTTATACAATAACCTAGTTTAATTAAATTTCATCAAATTCATCTGAAGCCTAGGTCATTTAAAGATAAAAAGAGGCTGGGCTTGGTGGCTCAGCCTGTAATCCCAGCACTTTGGAAGGTCGAGGCTAGTGGATTGCCTGAGCCCGCGAGTTCAACACCAGCCTGGGCAACTTGGCGAGACCTCGTCTCTACAATAAATCAAAAATTAGCCAGGTGAGGTAGCGCACGCCTGTAGTTCCGGCTACTAGGAAGGCTGAGGTGGAAGGATCGCCTGCACCCAGCAGGTCGAGGCTGCAGTGGCTGGGAGCGTGCCACCGCACTCCAGGCTGGGCGACAGAGTGAGACTCCCACTCAAAAAAAAAAAAAGATAAAAAGAAAGATGTATGTCTATAATCATGAATTTAGAATGAGTTAGTTTGCACGTTTAGAAAGGAGCATGTGCCATAATAATTTGATCCACCTATCTACACACTTTATCTAAGGTCTAAGATAATGGCATAAAAAGACCACTGAGCCAGGTGCGGTGTCTCATGCCTGTAATGCACGCACTTTGGAAGCTGGAGCCAAAGAGGATGGCCTGAATCCAGAGGTTCGAAACCAGTGTGGACAATCTCTACAATAAATCAAAAACTTAGCTAGGCATGGTGGCGCACATCAGCCGCCCGAGCTACTTGAAACGCTGAGATGGAAGGATTGCCTGAGCCCAGCGGGCCAAGGCTGCGGTGGCCATGAGGGTGCCACTGCACTCCAGCCTGCGTGACATTGAGAACTCTGACTCAAAAAGAGAAAAAAAAAAAATCTGAGAAAGGGGGAAAACATCCCACTTTTCAACAACCCTTCCCATTCGTTAACAACTCCATGACTTCATATAATTCTTGTGTCATAATGAGAATTGTTTTTAAGGGCAGGAGATCCAATGGCTCCCCTTAGACATGCTCTCTTCCAGGCTCCAGAGATCTCTGCCTAAAGATCTCTAATGTTCATGACTCAGTATAAACCTGCTTCCCTCTTGGTCTTCAGTAGATATGGGGAAGAGGCCACTACCCTCCCAGACCTGTGATTACAGCCCGGACTTATTTTTCTTCTCTGCAAAGAAAGCAATTTCCCAGAGTCTATGTTGTCTAGTAGTTTTGCTGGTTTGCTTGCTTTACTATTTTCCACTTTATAATATTTCTTGTAGTTATGCTTTCTGTACCTTTTTGGGTCAACTCTTAGGATGTGAGCCCTCCACAAGAACACAGAACCAAATATAGTAAATCATCTCTCTAGCCCCCCATGTAAAACATCTGGACCCTCAAATTTAAAATCGCTGACTCTAACAGTTTACCTTAATAAGAGCAGGGTATGGAGTCGCATCTTTTTCCAATGTCAAAATCTCAAAATTTGTAGGAATAAATTCATTCTTTGTTGGAAGCTTAAATTTCCCATTCAGGTCAGCATTCTGCCATTTCTGGATGTATAATGAAAGCACACACACAAACAGGAAGGGTCAGATTCAAGAGTTTGAAACAATGTCTTTGCTCGATTTCCAAATATTAAAAGGACAAATGTCACACAGCATCATTTTCCATCACATATAAAGGGGCTACTGCCAAGATCCATGGATGGGTTTTCATGAAGCTTCAGCTAGTCTTTCTGACACTCATATTTTACACTCATCTATCTTTCCTTTTCATAGCTCCCAAACGACCAGTAGAGGTCAAGGAACAATCTGTGGCTGCTGAACAGAGGAGCTGACCGATTCCTAAGATCACATTTGCTCTAGCTCTTTAAAGAATGGAGAACAGGCTGGGCTCGGTGGCTCAGCATGTAACCCCAGCACTTTGGGAGGCTGAGGCGAGTAGACTGCCTGAGCCCTTGGGACCAGCCCGTGCAACCTGGCGAGACTTTATCTCTACAATAAATCAACAATTCAATGGGAGTGGTAGTGTGCGCCTGTTGTTCTGACTACTTGGAAGGCTCAGGGAGAAGGATCACTGGCCCCCAGCAAGTCAACGCTGGGGTGGCCAGGAGTGTGCCAATGCACTCCAGCTTGGGCGACTGAGTGAGACTCCAACTCAAAAATAAAATAAAACCGAGCTCGGTGGCTCAGCCTGTAATCCCGCACCTTGGGAGGCTGAGGTGAGTGGATTGCCTGAGCCCGTGGGTTCGAGACTCGCCTGGGCAACTTGGCGAGACCTCATCTCTACAATAAATCAAAAAACATTAGCCGGGCGTGATAGCGCGTGCCTGTAGTTCCAGATACTTGGAAGGCTGAGGTGGAAGGATCGCTGGAGCCCAGCAGGTCAAGGCTGCAGTGGCTGGGAGTGGCCACTGCACTCCAGTCTGGGCGACAGAGTGAGACTCCAACTCAAAAAAAAAAAAAAAAAAAAAAGATTTTCTGGTATCTTCTTATGAATAAAGGACCCAATTACAAAGGCACGTAGCCAATGAGAACCCAAAGATAAGAAAGAAAAAGTGCTAGGTGAGTACACAGGAGTCACAAGTAAAGTTGTGACTACTGATGAGTAGGGTAAAATACTGGCTTATATCTGTTTTGAAGTAATTCTGAATTCCCCTAACACTGACAAAAAGAGCAGTGATACAATAGGAGGCATAAAATACAGTACCTCCTAAAACAAAGACAGTAAGAATCCCAGAGACAGCTCCAGCCTCTTCTTCCCTTTCATGTGCTTGCTTCCCTGGGTACCCTGAAACTCAATCCTCTTAGACTGCCTGATACACCATGCTGGTGGTTTGACAGACACCCGAGAAAGTGACTAGAGTGTCAGGTCTTCTTGCAAAAAGCCAAATTCCATCTCTCTAGCTTCTTGCTAAAGTCTCTTAAGATGGCAGAGACAACACTAGGTCATCAGTCTCTATACTCTGAGCCCTGAGTGGGTGGATCTAGGGAGCACACATTTTTGTGACCTCTCATACATCAGGCTTATTCACAATATCAAGCTTATCCATAGAGTTCACTCTACCTTGATGACTTCATCTGAGATGGCTTCTTGTTTGTACTGGGTTCCATACCACTCTTCTGTGCGATCAGTTTTTCCTTCAAAAGATTTGGAAACTATGGCAACCCTAGAGAAAGAATGGGAAAAAAAAAACCCAGAAAAAAACCTGTAAATTCATGTTGTATATATTCATTTACAGAATCTGACTCATGAAGATGTAACTAATATCCACAAATGTGTTGGGCCTCTTAAGACTCAGCAAATCCTGTGAGGCCAAATAAGCAGTATGTATACAGAGGTTTCTGATCACAGGTCCTGTTATCCTTTAGCTATTGTCCATTATTTTTAGTGTAAAAAAAAAATGCTTACAGAGAGAATCTTCTAGGTATGCTACTGACTAAAATTTAAAAGGAAGACTAGCTAGGGAAAATGGAACAAGGTCAGTTGAAAAAGAGTCCTGGCCAGGCTCGGTGGCTAGGCCTGTAATTCCAGCACTTTGGGAGGCCGAGGTGAGTGGATTGCCTGAGCCTGTGGTTCGAGACTCGCCTGGGCAACTTGGCGAGACCTCATCTCTACAATAAATCAAAACATTAGCCGGGCGTGGTAGCGCTTGCCTGTAGTTCCAGCTACTTGGAAGGCCGAGGTGGAAGGATCACCAGAGCCCAGCAAGTCGAGGCTGCGGTGGCCGGGAGCGGCCACTGCATTCCAGTCTAGGTGACAGAGTGAGACTCCAATTCCAAAAAAAAGAAAAACAGTCCTTAAAAAAGCAAACAATGAGTCCTTCCTAGGAATAGCTCAGGCCCAGATTTAAAAGGAATGATAGGAATCCAGAGATGGTCAGTTCATCCAGAGACCAAAACACCACAAACGTTCCCAACGAACTTTCATTATTAGTTGATAAGCTTGTGTTCTATGTTATTTTCCTGCCAGAGACTAGCATCAAATATGTCACCACATGTACACTGGCCTTCCTGCTTCTAGGAGAGAAGGGGACGAGACCAAGAAATGTCTATCATCTGGTTTATTAAAAGTTTTCTTTGGCCGGGCGTTGTGGCTCATGCCTATAATCCCAGCATTTTGGGAAGCTGAGGTAAGAGGATTGAGGGGTTCGAGACGAGCCTAGGCAACTTGGCAAGACCTCATCTCTACAAAAAAAAGAAAATACATGCCTATAGTTCCAGTTACTTGGAAGGCTGAGGTGGATGAATCACCTGAGCCCAGCAGGTCAAGGCTGTGGTGGCCATGAGCGTGTCAATACACTCCTGCCAGGGTCTAAGACTGGACTAAGACTCCGACTCAGAAAAAAAAAAAAAAGCTTTCTTTGATGGGACAGTAGAAACAGCCCAGAAAAGAAGATGAGGGGAAAAAAAGTTTAGAAAGGAAGATAGCAGTAAATAATGTCAAAAGAGAAAATGAACACAAGATTACAAGAGCTGGGGAGCGAAGAATGTCTATACCAGCAGAACTTTGCAAGTTGCACCTGTGGAGTGCCTTCAGGGACATCTCTGTCTCTGCTGCCTTCTAATTACCTAAGTGGAATCATTACACCCTATCAGGAGGCTCCACCACAAGCTGGAAACAATCCTGTTTTGAATCCTGTGGGTTGAGGAATTCTAACCAATTAGCTAGGGTGACTTGCTGACAGGTGAGTTCTGTTATTGGCTCCACTTCTCTCTTTTCTTTTCTTTTTTTGAGTTGGAGTCTCACTCTGTCATCCAGGCTGGAGTGCAGTGGCACACTCATGACCACCGCAGCCTCGACCTGCTGGGCTCAGGTGTTCCTTCCCCTCAGCCTTCCAAGTAGCTGGAACTATAGACACACACCACCACACCTGGCTAATTTTTTGATTTACTGTAGAGACGAGGTCTCACCAAGTTGCCCAGCCTGGTTTCAAACCCGCGAGCTCAGGTAATCCTCTCGCCTTGGCCTCCCAAAGTGCTGGGATTACAGGCTGAGCCACCGTGCCCGGCCATATGATGCTTCTTAAGGGCATTCAGTACATGACAGAGCCTAACTGGACTTGGCCTAAGGAATTACTTTGACTTTTGTTGATTTCTCAGAGAATGAATCGACTGATTCTCAAGGAGACGTCTGAAAAATACAATAAGAAGTAGAAGAATCGGTAGAGAGGTGGTATTCCCATCTTCTCTTCCATGAGAGGCGTGATTTTGAAGGTTCATTACATAAATGGCTTTGGTTTCCCTGGAGTGATAGCCCAGGCATCAGAATAATGGGCAGAGGGCTGATTACAGCTTGCAAAGACCGAAGCATTCATTTGGCAGCGGATTTACTCTCTGAAACAAGAAAACTTTGAACTCAGTTCTGAGAGAGAAAGTAAAGAAGTTCAGGGAAAGCTGCCAAGCCAGACACTCTGGCGGACAGCTACATGACACAGGAAGAAGCAGGCACTGAGGGCTGTGTGGCAATGCTTAGGTTTAAACAAGGGGAGAGAAGGAAGATTTGCCAAGCATAATCCTTAGGGATTTAGATAGTTATATACCAAAGTAAAGTGGATGGGTAACATTTGAAATGTCATTGCAAGAAAGGAGCAAAACAGTTCCTTAAACCAGGCAGACAGATGGGCGTGGTGGCTCATGCCTGTAATTCCAGCACTTTGGGAGGCGGAGGATTGCCTGAGCCCATGGGTTCGAGACTAGCCTGGGTAGCTTGGTGAGATCTCGTCTCTACAATAAATAAAAAAATTAGCTGGGCATGGTGGGACATGCCTGTAGTTCCAGCTACTTGGAAGGCTGAAGTGGAAGGATCGTCTGAGTGCAGCAGGTTGAGGGAGCAGTGGCAGTGAGCATGCCACTGCACTCCAGCCTGGGCAACAGAGTGAGACTCCCACTCAAAAACAAAAATAAAACAAAAAACTAGGCACATATCATATACTGGACTAACAAAAAGAGGCATCTTTGCAGACTAAGAGTTAGTAGTACACCATTAAGAAATACAAAATGGAAATATGTAATAGAAAGATACGGGGTTTTTTGTTTTTGCGTCAGAGTCTCACTCCGTCACCCAGGCTGGAGTGCATTGGCATGCTCACAGTCACCGCAGCCTTGACCTGCTGGGTTCAGATGATACTTTCGCCTCAGCCTCCTGAGTAGCTGGGACTACAGGCACGTGCCACCAGGTCTGGCTAATTTTTTTTATTTACTGTAGAAATGAAGTCTCACTAAGTTGTCCAGGCTGGTCTCAACCTCCTGGGCTCAAGCAATCCTCTTGCCTTCTCCTCCCCAAAATGCTAAAATTACAGGCATGAGCCACTGTGCCTAGTCAGTTTCTTCTCAAATGGTTGGGGGGGGGGGTCATAGGAGAAAAAGGCTATCGATATGGCTCTGATGTGATCCTCAGAAACTTGAGAGTGGGCCAAGCATGGTGACTCACACCTGTAACCTCAGTGCTTTGGGAGGCCGAGGCCGAGACCGAGACCAAGGCCAAGGCCAGAGGACTGCTTAAGCCAGGAGTTCAAGTCCAGCCTGGGCAATATAGAACGACCCTGTCTCTACAAAAATAAAATAATTAGCTGAGTTTGGTGGCATGTACCTGTAGTCTCAGCTACTCAGGAGGCTGAGATGGAAGGATCACTTGAACACAGGAGGGCAAAGTTACAGTGACCCATGATGGTGCCATGGTACCCCAGCCCGGGTGACTAAAACCAAAAAAAAAAAAAAAAAAAAGGAAAACAAGACAAATGACCTTTTCTTTTTACACTAAAACTTATACTAGTGGGAAAAAAGAAACAGTGGGCTAGAACAAATGCTGACTGTTGACTTCAAGTCAGCACATTTAAAAATGTTGAGAGAATGTAGTTTAGAGAAGCTGGACGGTACCTATTTGGGAAAAAAGGTCTCCCGACTACATATATTAAAAGAAATTATGGTTCCCAATGAATTCTCATAAGACTTTTGCAAGTAATCTCTGAGAGAGGAAAAGGTGAAAACAACCAAAGAATAAGTAAAGGCTTCATAGGTAATTGTGATGAGTTCAACAGAATTAGTAAGGGCACCAGCCTAGCAATCAGAAACTTGGATTCTGCTGGAAACTCTGACTCACTGTCTTGAAATCTTGCCAAAATCACAGCCAAGACTTAAATTAGGCAAGTCATTTAGCTTCTCTGGACTTCAGTTTCATTAATTTTTTTTTTTTTTTTTTTTTTTGG
>NW_007251079.1:39522-54184 GCF_000164805.1 Carlito syrichta
GATTTTTTGTAGAGATGAGGTCTCGCTGCCCAGGCGGGTCTCGAACCCGCGGGCTCAGGCAATCCACTCACCTCAGCCTCCCAAAGGCGCGGGATTACAGGCTGAGCCACCGAGCCCAGCTCAGTTTCATTACTTTTTAAATAAGGATTCAAATTAGATGTACTCTATCCTTCCACTAGTAGAATTCTACAATATCATGATATCAAATTAGATTTTTAAAAGATACACAAAGAAGAAAGAAGGTGCGAAAAACAAAACAAAACAAAAAACAACCAAAAATTTATTGATGAGACTCAAAATCAAAGCTTAAGTGAAGAAATTGAGACTCATGAAAAAATGCTAAAAACCAGCCAGGCACAGTGGTTCATGCCTATAATTCCAGCACTTTGGGAGGCTGAGGCCAGAGGATTGCCTGAGTTCATGAGTTCGAGACCAGCCTGGGCAACGAGGCGAGACCTTGTCTCTACAACAAATAAAAAAAAAAAATTTGTTGGGCATGGTGGTGCACACCTGTAGTTCCGGCTACTTGGAAGGCTGAGGCAGAAGGATTGCCTGAACTCAGTAGGTCAAGGCTGCAGGTGGCTAGTCTGCACTCCAGCCTGGGTGACAGAGTGAGACTCTAACTCAAAAAAAAAAAAAAAAGCTAAAAATCTTTTTTTTGTAGACACAGTCTCACTATATTGCCTAGACTGGTCTTGAATGCCTGGCCTCAAGCAATCCCACCTTGGCCTCCCAAAGTGTTGGGATTACAGGTGTGAGCTATCTGCCCAACTTAAAAATCACTTTTTAAAGGATGTCTTAAAATAAGAATCAAGAAAAATTAGGCTTAAAGCTCAGAAAGTTCAATCAACTTTTATGAGCCCTTACCAGTTCAAATTCTAGAAAAAACAAAACACAGTTCCTACCTAGGAAAAATTCATAATCTAATAGGATAAATGGCCTAGAGCAAAATGTGATAGGTTGATCTCATGTTTCTATTTTCATTTTTGAGTCGGGGTCTCAATCGGTCGCCCAGGCTGGAGTGCAATGGCACAATCATGGCCACTGCAGCCTCAACCTGCTGAGCTCAGGCAATCCTTCCGTCTCAACCTTCCAAGTAGCTGGAACTACAGGCGTGTGCCACCATGCTCAGCTAATGTTTTAATTTACTGTGGAGACAAGGTCTCACCAAGCTGCCCAGACTGTTCTCGAACCCCTGGGCTCAGGTAATCCTCTCGCCTTGGCCTCCCAAAGTGCTGGAATTATAGGCATGAGCCACTGCGCCCAGCCCAATCTCATGTTAACACACATAACAGGGCTAACTCTCCTCTTTTTTTTTTTTTTGAGTTGGAGTCTCACTCTGTCGCCCAGACTGGAGTGCAGTGGCCGTTCCCAGCCACCGCAGCCTCGACTTGCTGGGCTCCGGCGATCCTTCCGCCTCAGCCTTCCAAGTAGCTGGAACTACAGGCGCGTGCTACCACGCTGGCTCATTTTGATCTATTGTAGAGATGAGGTCTCACCAAGTTGCCCAGGCGGGTCTCGAACCTGTGGGCTCAGGCAATCCACTCACCTCAGCCTCCCAAAGGCATGGGATTCCAGGTTGAGCCACCGAGCCCGGCTTCTTAACTCTCCACTTGTGTACTTTGTCTTTGAAAGAAACATGAGTCTTTGAACTGCAAAGGTGGGCCAAACACAGGAAAAGGGAGTCGAAGCTGAGGACCGATGAGCAAGGCAAGTACCAAACCACATCTCCAAAGCATGGATGAGTCACAATCTCTGTTTGGGCAACCAACAAATCCTAAGAGAATCCTATCATCTTTTAGAAATGCTGGAGGAGCTATGGGCAGGCCATGTACTTTTTGAGCTGCGGCTGCCATGTTTTCTTCACTTTGGCCCCCACCCCTACCTTGGGGAGGTGAATCGCCTCTCTCTAATATACTTTCTAAATAAACTAAGAAATGCTGGAGAACACGAGAGGAGGCAGAAGCCTGGAGATGGGCAATCGTTATGACTTCCAAAAAGAAAAAAGGGAAGCCTGCACACCACAAGCCAGTGCATAAGCATGGATCCCTGACAGCTCTCTACTGTAACTGTCAAACTGCCAAACATTTACAGAAGAAGACAGTGATCACTGGGACTTGCATGGAGCCACCAAGAGTAAATCCTCCCAAATGAACGGAATTATTTGTGACTTAAGGAAGACATGTGGCAAAGGCCCTACAGCCGCAGTTGCAGGTTTGATACAGTGCGATAGGCACCAAATGACAGGATCAAGGGAGGTATGTAGCAACGGTGATGGAGTGAGAGCAGGTAAACACCTCTGAACAGGAAAATCAAGTCTCACCATCCAAAAGAATTTTCGAACAATTAGGGCCGGCAAAAATGAAACTGGCTACCTTGATATTTAATGAGTTCCCCATCTCCAGGGGAATCTAAACTGAAGTTGGTGACTATTTAGTTGGGATACTGCAGACGAGATACACAGTACCAGGCCACACCATTTCGGATAAGTGACTTGTGAAATCCACGGGGCATCCTGGAACTGATCCTTATGGATTCGGACGAGGCCACACCATTTCGGATAAGTGACTTGTGAAGTCCACAGGGCATCCTGGAACTGATCCTTACGGATTCGGAAGGCCAACAGCATCTCTAACAGGAGTTGAATTAAATGACCTCTAAGGTTCCTTTGAGTCTTAGGATTTTCCTGATAATCTCCCTACCTGATTGCAATGTTAAACTTGTTTCAGTGAATTTTAAAGAGTGTAATCTTTCTCTGGAGCCACACCAGTCTGGCCTGGCAGCTGGCAACGTCCCAAGCTGTTCTGCACTATCACTGACCTGCTATAGTTACAATTATAACAGTCACAGAGCCCAATCCTGCAGAGGAGAGCATTTTTCTTTAAATGTGAGAGGAAAAAAAAAAAAAAAGAGGCATTTAACCCTAATTGCATAAGACATCCAATTTAGAAATGTGGAATTTAATCAAAAGTAAAATATATGCCCCAGCAAATTCCCTCCTACAAAGTATCGCTGGATCAATTACTGGCTCTAGAGCAGCAAAAACTACAATTTAAATCAGGATTTTTCTTGCAAAAAAAAAAAAAAAGAGCGTATTCTTATTGTATTATATGATCTTAAAAAGCATTAGCTTGTGTTTATACAACACTTTTCAACTTTGCTAAGTCATTTCACATCTGATAGAAAAATAAAGTACTACCCCCATACTGCAGATGGGCAAGGTTCAAGGAAATTAAATGAGAGTTCATGATTTTACAATAAACTTTTCACAAGTCCCCCTTGTAGGATTGTAAACTTTGAGGTTTCATACCAGTTACTCAATAAACATTGGTTGAAGGAAAAAAGTGATCTGAGATCTCACTATCAGGTCCAAAACTAGTCCCTGGAAGGAAACTTACAGGTTGTCTAGTGAGTTTTACCATGAAGTTTAAAGTTCTTTCTCCCCATGTCGATGTTTTATCTTTACAAGGCATATAATACAATTCAACAGGATTTAGGCTAATTTTTTTCCCCATAACATACAGCTACATTGAAGAAAATACAAATTTTAAACTGTTTTGCTGGCCTAAAATGAGGCAGTGTATATCCTGGGTGTTTTTATTCCATGTATTTTAATCATGTATGTAAATGTATATATCACTTAATCAACAGATATTTTTAATCTTGATGAAGTCCAATTTATCAATGTTTTTTCTTTAATGGTTACTGCAACTTTGTGTTCTAAGAAATCTTTGCCTTGGCTGGGCATGGTGGCTCACACTTGTAACTCCAGCACTTTGGGAGGTAGAGGATTACCTGAGAACAGGAGTTCGAGACCAGCCTGGACAACTTGGTGAGACCTGTCTGTATAATACATCAAAAAATTAACTGGGATTGGTGGCGCATGCCTGTGGTTCCAGTTACTTGGAAGGCTAAGGTGGAAGGATCACCTGAGCATAGCAGGCACTCCAGCCTTGGCGACAGACTGAGACTCCCACTCCAAAAAAAAAAAAAAAAAGATACGTTGCATAATTCCACTCATATTAGGTACCTAAAGTAGTCAAATTCATAGAAACAGAAAGCAGAATGGTGATCAGGGTAACAGGGGAGATAAGCTATTATTCAATGGTTATAGAGTTTTAGGTTTGCAAGATGAAAAAGTTCTGGAGATCTGTTTCAAAGCAATGTAAATATACTACAATGTACAGATACTACTGAAATGTATCCTTAAACTAGTTAAGAAGGCAAATTTTATGTGCTTTTTTTTTTTTTCAGTCAGAGTCTCACTCTGTCACGCTCACAGCCGCCACAGCCTTGACCTGCTGGGCTCAGACGATCCTTCCACCTCAGTCTTTCAAGTAGCTGGAATTACAGGCATGCGCCACCATGTCCCGCTAATTTTTTTGATTAATTGTAGAGAAGACGCTTTGCCATGTTGCCCAGACTGGTCTCAAACCTATGGGCTCAGGCAATCCTCTTGTCTCTGTCTCCCAAAGTGCTGGGATTACAGGCTTGAGCGACAGGGCCCAGTTGTTTTTTTTTTTTTAAAACCACAATTAAAAAAAATAAATAAATTGACCATATACGTGTAAAACTATTTCTGCACTCTGTTCTGTTCCAATGATTTCTTTGTCTATTCTTATGCCAATACTACAGTGTCTTAATATTATAGTTTTATGCTAAGTCTTCAAATCCAGTAGTTTAAGTCTTCCAACTTTGGGGATTTTCTTTTTCCAGGAGTATTCTGGTTAATCTAGGTCCTTTGTATAGCCGTGTACATTTTGGAATCAGATTATCAATTTCTAAAAAAAGAAAAAAAAAGCCTACCAGGATTTTGGTTGTGATTATATTGAGTCTGTGAATCAGATTGGAGAGAAATGGTATATTAATAATATCGAATCTCCTATCAATGAACATGATATGTTTCTCTATTTATTTAAGTCCTTTTAACATTTCTCTTGGCTACTGTGTGTTCTCTTATTGCTTTGTAGTTTTTTGTGTAGGGTTCTTGCTTATCTTTGGTTAAATTCATTCCTAAGAATGTTATGGTTTTCTGTAAATATTTCTTTTTTTCTCATTTTTTGTTGCTATATATAGAAATGCAATTGATTTTTATATACTGATCCCATAACCTTTGATTATGCTGAATGTACTTATTAGTTCTAGGTTTTCTGAGAGAGGGGAAGTAAGTAGATTCCTTAGGATTTTCTACATATACAATCATTCCATCTATGCATGTATCACTTCAAACCACTTAAATCGTGTCAACTATATCTCCCATCCACAACCAGATTACTTCAGGCATGAATCATTTAAAAATCAGGTTATGCAACTAATCTTTCTCTGTTGTTTACTGACTGGGGAAAAAAAAGATTCCTTGATTTTTTTTTTTTCTTTTTTGAGTTGGGAGTCTCACTCTTTTGCCCAGGCTAGCGTGCAGCGGCACACTCCTGGTCACTGCAGCCTCGACCCGCTGGGCTCAGACGATCCTCTTGCTTCCGCCTTCTAAGTAGCTGGAAGTACGGGCACATGCCACCACGCCTGGCTAATTTTTTGATTTATTGTAGAGATGAGGTCTTGCTAAGTTGCTCAGACTGGTCTCAAACCCATGGGCTTAGGCAATCCTCTCACCCTGGTCTCCCAAAGTGCTGGGATTGTAGGTGCGAGCCACCATGCCCAGTCTCTTAATTTTTAAGTACCTCAATATTTAGACAAATTATCTGGAGCTGAAAAAGAGCATTTGCTGTTAAAGACTGAAATGATCAGCTCACTAATCTCTCATGAATTCACAGCTTTCAGTAACTTCTAGTTTCTCAGTTTGATTTTGCATATCATAAATAACTCTTGAATAATTAAGGATTGGGCAACAAACAGGGACTTACAATACTGGCAAGAAATTGAGTGGGAAACATATTGTATCCTGTTATGACTGGGTACATGAAACCAGAGACTTAGTTTCTATCTGATTTCAGAAGTTATTATCATCAAAGATTTCTACATTTTGACACTTAATATATTTTTAAAACTCCAAACCCAAGACATTTTATTACAATTTTAAGATTCTAAAAGTAGAATAATTATCTGTACTCCTCCAACTCTATAATAAAATAAAATATTTAACTAGACCCTAGCATGAGGTCAGATAAAATCTGGCTAGCAGTCTTTCCTAGGAGAAAGCCACCAAAGTCCACCAGCCACTTAAAAGTGACAATGGCTAGGCCAAGCCCACTTGAACATTAGAAGGCACTAATTGTTGTTCTCAACATAAACAAGATAGAGCAAATAATATACATGTAATTACAGCCAATGAATTTATAATAACATGTCTGGAAAAGTTCAAATCAATGCTAACTAGAATAAAGACTGATAGATTTCAAAAGATTTTTTTCTTTAAAAAATTCTAGTAGATTGTTGATCTTATTCATAAAGTAACTGTTCCAAAAGACATATTTACTCAATCACCAAGTTGCCAGTAGGATTTTAGAAATACCTGCCCGGCAAAGGAGAAAAATTAAAAATATAAATGTCATTCAATTACATTCCTTCTATCATTTGACTTCAGAAAATATAGATGAGACTGGGCGTGGTAGTTCACCCTTGTAACCCCAGTAATTTGGGAAGCCGAGGTGGAAGGATTGCTTGAGCCCAGGAGTTCAAGACCAGCCTGAGCAATATAACAAAACCTCACCTCTACAAAAACAAAATACTAATAATTAGCTGGGTGTGGTGGTACATTGCCTGTAGTCCCAGCTACTCAGGATGCTGACACGGAAGGATAACCTGAGCCCAGGAGGTCGAGGCTGCTATGAACTGCGTTCGTCATGATCATGCCACTGCACTCCAGCAGTCTGGGTGACAGAGTGAGATCCTGACTTAAAACAAACAAATAAAACAAAAACAAAAACAACAAAAATATAGATGAAATTCAATTTTAAGGCAAGAATATCATGTGGTATCTCACAAGCTCTATAGGGATTACCTTCCTCTAGCAAGTATACTATGCTACTCTAAGGAGTTCGAACTTATGATTACCACTGGTCACTCAGGAGAATTCTAAGATTGTAATCCTTAATGTGGCTTTAAAAAAAAAAAAAAGGAGGGTTCCCTGATGCTGAGTGCATTGGCTTGAGCCTGTAGTTCTAGCTACTTGGGAGGCTGAGGTAGGAGGAATGCTTGAGCACAGGAGTTCAAGTTCAGCCTCGGCAACATGGCAAGACATTGTTTTTTAAAAAAAAAAAAAAAAAAAAAAGGTGGGAGGGGGCAGAGTAGGGCAGTGGTTGAGAAAAAAAATTTTAAAAAGAAGGTGCCCTCACTTGCACAGAACAGCCAGACAGGTGAGCTGATACCTTGGGTGTTTGCATTGGAAAGAAGCCAGGTTAAGACCATATATTATTATACGTTACTCATAATAATAAAATTACAATTATGTTTTTTAAAATGTCTGTCTTTTAGAGGTGTTGGTTCATTATGCTATTCTCTACTTTTGTCATTGTCCTGGATTCCATGTCATCATGTAAACATGTCATCATGGTTAGAAGCATCTGATTCATGATTTCAAAATTTCAGATTCAAATCATTACTGAAAACCTAGGATGTAACGTCAAATCCATAGGGTGACTCACCGGACATTTTCTGGTCTGAGTTTATCGAGAACCATCTCTATTAAGTCAGGTCTAAATTCCTCCAGTAAATATTCAGCTGTAAGTACTTCTTCTAGGGGATAATACTTTTAAAAAGGAAAATATAAATAAATAAAATTTACAAGGCTACAACAGAGTTTAATTAATTAAAGCAAACACATTTTGAACACATCAAACCCATCGTTGTATATCTCCTCTTCCTTCAATTAAATGTTACTCCCACTGAAAAAACGTCTGTAGCCCTGAATTCTTTTCTTTTTCCTACCACATCTTTACACTGTTTCTCATTGTATGATGAGTCTGGCAAATACACTGTTAGTCCGCAAACATGCTTACATTATAGAGAGCAAAATCACACTATTTTTGGAGAAGATTAAGAATAATATTTCTGGCTAAAAAAAGTGAATACTTGTTTATGAAGAAAATTTGGTAGTGAAATGCTGACACCTACAGGATTTTTAATAAAAAGTACACACAAATTTCTAAGAAAGAAATCAAACAAGCATTTAGAAAGTTGTCGTGGGGAAAATGGCTTATATTTTTGACTAGTGCAGAAAAATACTGAAGAAAATACTTTTTAGTAAGTGCAACTTCTGCCTAGGTGCAGCGGCTCACACCTGTAATTCAACACTTTGGGAGGTCGAGGAAAGATGATTGCTTGAGCCCAGGAGTTTAAGACAAGCCTGGGCAACAAAGAGAGACCTCATCTCTTAAAAAAAAAAAAAAAAAATTAAAAAATTAGCCAGGTGTGGCGGTGCACACCTGCAATCCTAGCTACTCAGAGGCTGAGAAAGAAGCACTGCCTGAGCCCAGGAGTTCGAGGCTACAGTGAGCTATGATTATGCCAGTGCACTACAGACTAGGCGACAAGGTAAGACTCCAACTAAAAAAAAAAAAAAAAAAAAAAAGGTAATAATAAAAAAGAAATAATAAAAAAAACAAGTAAGAGCAACTTCCAATGTACCAGGACAGACTGATTCATTAATACAGCAAATATTTAATGAACATCTACTCTGCCAGGCACTGGTTGAGATACTATGGACCTAATGGTAGAAAAGCCATATGAAGTCCCTGTCGCCAAGAAGCATATATACATTCTAATTGGGAAGGAGGCAGACAATAAACACTCACTGTAATTTTAGTGACAGGTGCTATGGAGGGAAAAAAAACAGGACAGGCGCATTATTTCAGATTGGAAAGTCAGGTAAGGTCTCTCTCTAAGGAGACATCTGGGTAGAGTTCAACTGATAAAAAGAACCTAGCCATGCAGAGATAAGACAGAAGAATATTCCATGTGGAGAAAACAGCAAATGTAAAGGCCTTAAGAGGGAGGAATCAACTCAGTGCTCGAACATTAGCCAGAAAGCCACTACAGCAGGAGTGAAGTGTGAACAGAGAGGAGAGATGGAGACAGGCTAGGGCCAGATCAACTTGAAGCTGAGGAAAATTTTGGATTTTATGTCAACAACAATGGGAAACTACTGAAGGATTTTAAAAGGAGCACAACAAATGGACTTTAGCTTTCAAAGATCACTGAGGCTGGAAAAATAAACTACAGTTGGGAACAAGAAGAAAAACAGGGATTTCAGGTAAAAGACTATCATGGCAGCCCAAGCAAGAAATGAGAATAGACCAGACTAAGATGGCAGCAATGGAAACGGTGAAAAGCAGCTGACCTATAGCTTTCCATAGGTAATGCTTGACACAATGTACAACTGAAAAATACATAAAGTCAATAAGCAAAATGCCTATGTAATGAAAATTCTATAGACGATCATTTTTAGAATGATGAAAATTGAGGTTTTAAACATATTATGGCATCAGATTTGCCCAGCTGCTACAAACTCTAAAGATTATACTTCAGTTTTAACTTTTATCATGTGTGTAGTGCTGAAAGTAATATTTGCAAGATCACTGAAATACTCTACACAGCAATGTGTACAATAAAGTCATAACAAACTTACATGCAGTATTCCTGCAATCTTAGATGTATAGCCCCGTGGTCTCTCTTTATCTTTAAACCTAAAAGCAACAGCATTCAAGTCCTAAAACAGAAAGTTGATCCAATTAGACATAAGTAAATTTTTAGAAATACTTTTTTTTTTTTAGTGTTTGGTTTGTAATATAAACTTACTACTCCATATTTTCTCACACTGTCTGAAAAAAATGGCTATGCTTGATTTAGAAATGTACAGAGCATGGAAAAAAAAACCCTCCTAATGTGTATAAAATTGAACCCATCAACCTAGGCTTAAAACTAAAAGCAAAATAGGCCAACAATTAGAAAAACTGCGTGCAAGAACCTTGTGAGATCCAATACTTTCACAGATGATGAGTTTGGTGACCCATTCAGAGAACTGCACCCAGGTCAGAAGTTATTGTCATAATCTTCACAGGCAGATATTATACCTTTAAACATTTACCTAAAGAGGATGACACTCATCCTAAAATACATTTCAGAATCTTGATAGGCCTTAAATATAAAGTATATATATTCAAAAACCCTTTTAAAAGAAGCCTTTAAAAAATCTGAAAGACAACACCTTGTTTTATGCAAAAAAAAAAGAACAAGAAAAAGAAAAGATAGCCAGGCTTTTCCATACACACAATAATAAAATCACTTTTAAGAACACAATCATACGTAAAGCAATTCACTATTTCTTTGAGAGTTTGCTATAGATTTTACAGATCTGAAAATGACAGAGCTCATGCAGCTTCAGGCAGGGAGTAAACATAATAAGCCCTGACAGACACCAGCAAGAGAATGGCTGGTGTTTTCTGAAGGATGGAAAAAGCAATCTGATTCCTTCCCTTTTCCATCCCAAAAAAGGCTACTTGATGCCTTAACCCTTAACTGTGCCCCAAGTAGCAAATCAGACTAGTACAACTGACTAGTAAAGCCCTTAACTACTATGCATTGCAAAATTTTAGAGTTCAATTAGGAAAAAAAAAACTTTAGAAGTTAAACTGGGCCTTAAATTTTAACTAATTCACATGTATTTGTTTTTGAAAAAGAGATTCCTTAAGGAAAATTTTGGTGAAACAAAAGTACCTTGCACTCTTGGAAAACCCATTCTTGAGGTCCTTCTGCACGTAACTTCTGAATGTATTGAAACATGTGCAAAATTATATCTTCAACATGTACTGGAAAAAAGGGGCACACTTAAAAACCATTCAGTCCTTGAATCCTTCAAAGCAGTGAGCTCAGTCCTAAGGTAAAGTCAGGTAAGTGGAAGATGGTCCCTCTTAGAAAATGGAGTCCTCACCTCCCTGAGACTGGTTTTAGGTGTCCCACACACATGGCCCTCTGGGCTCAGGGATATGTGACAGAAGGGGTTCCGGGGGAGAAAATGAGCAAATGAAAAGCCAAATACACATTTGACAAGTACAACATAATGATCAGTTGTTAAGAGGGGGAAATAATCCATGAAACAAAAGTCAGGTTTACACGTGAAGAATACAATGGATAAGTTATGAATTAAAGTGTTTATAGCTTTCCAACATAAAACAGAACCACAGCATAAAGAAATTTTTTAAAAAATCACAGGAAGTCAATGTTCATTCAAAAGCAAAAAGGTCAATCAATACTTACATAATCCTTCCTCAGTCAAGTCCACATTAATGATAAAAAACATAAAACCTCGGGCTCCTTCTTTCTGCCCGCCAACGAGAGTATTTACCCAGCCTGCAATATTCAAAGGAAATCAACATAATTGACAGCACATGAGGCTTCTTCCAAGACAAGAACATTTTTAAAAATCCATACTATATGTTCCCAAGAGATTAAAAAGAACTCTTATAGAAGAGACTGGGGAAAAAAAAAATCAGTTCAAAAAAGCAGTTTGAGATGCTGCAAAAGACTAAGGGATTTTTTGGAGTCAGGGGCATTCCTGAAGACTCCTCAAAAATCAATCTCCAATTAAGAATAAACTACTGTACTTAAGTGTTAAGTTAAAATAAAGGGCCGGAGTTGGGAGAGGCCTTGGAAATCATCTATTGACTAGATCCTATTACACCTTTCTGATTTGATGAACAGAAGCAAGGAAATAATGTATATTGACTTTTCAAAAAGATAGCAAAGAATATGCTATGTGAGTTTTTACTTTTAACCTTTTTCTCACTTAAAACATGGACTATGGGGTTGGACGTGGTGGCTCACACCTGTAATCACAGCACTTTGGGGGGCCAAGGCGGAAGGATTGAGCCCAGGAGTTTGAGACCAGCGTGGGAAACACAGTGAGATCTCATCTTTACAAGAGAATTTAAAAATTAGCTGGGCAAGCCGGGCTCGGTGGCTCAGCCTGTAATCCTGTGCTTTCGGAGGCTGAGGTGGGTGTATTGCCTGAGCCTGTGGGTTCGAGACTTGCCTGGGCAACTTGGCGAGACCTCATCTCTACAATAAATCAAAAAATTAGCCAGGCATGGTAGCGCGTGCCTGTAGTTCCGGCTACTTGGAAGGCTGAGGCAGAAGAATCACCAGAGCCCAGCAGGTTGAGGCTGCAGTGGCTGGGGGCGTGCCACTGCACTCCAGTCTGGGCGACAGAGTGCAACTCCAACTCAAAAAAAAAAAAAAAATTAGCGTGCCTGTAGTTCCAAATACTCAAGAGGCTGAGGATCACTTGAGCCTAGGAGTTTGAGATTGCATGAGCTATGATTATGCCACTGCACTCCAGACTAGGTGACAGAATGAGATCCTGACTCAAAAACAATCCCAAAACATGCACTGTGATATATTTTGAAATATCTAACCTTTACTGCTCAATACTAAAGGGTAAAACCACTACAGAAAAAATAAAAACAAAAAACCCCAAAACAAAAGCACACTAACAATCACCAACCCACTCACTAACTCAAAGCAGTCACATCTAAGAATTTTCCTTTCACGGGGAGATAACTAGGAGAAAATGAGTGCCAGAGTGAATAAATATGGCAGAGCATGACACTCAGAAGCTACTACCCAGGAGACTTACCCTTAGATTTAAGTTCTGATAACAGACTTCCAGGACCTTCATGCCCAATGAGATGACCAAGATAATGACCAGGATTTGATTTGTAGTATTTCTGAAGGTCAGGTATGGGAAACGTCACATAAAGATTTCTAATATCCTTAATAGGTACTATTTTGTAAAGTTGCTGGAGAAAAACGAACAAACATCACAAAAGATTAGCTATGTACAACTCTTCTTTAACATAACATTTACAAACTATAAAGATCACTGAATTTCATGAAAGAATCCCAAATTTAGGAGTGAATCAACCACCAGAGAAAATCATACACTGACCACAAAGAAAAAACGACCAAGTCCTCTCCTAGAGAAATTTCATCTTGCTGGCATGCAGTCCATGTCTGACCCCTTGGACCATGCCACTAAATAGTTCTGGAAGCTTGTCTTCAGGTGCTGGATAATAGCTTCAACAGACTTCAGCTACCAAAACTACTTTCAGCATGAAAAGATCAGAACATATTTTCTGGTGACTCAAGTTCTAAATAAATGTGAAATTAACTTGATTGTCTTGATAAATATTAAAAACTACATAATGAAACCCCACAAATTCTTCACCTATCCTCTAGTAAACTGGATATACATTATGTCCATAAATTAAAAAGGGAAAATACCCGAAACACATGCACTTACTCTAAGATGTTCTTCTTGGAAAGGGTGTTCAGGAAATTCTGGCAATGGGACATTTTTGTTCTCTACTTCAGAAAATAACTTTACCACCAGATTAGTCAAATCGTCTAAAGATTCTACAAGAAAACAATGAAAACAGGACTTAAAGTAATCATAACATACAAGAGGCAGTATTTAAGAACTTAGGGTCTCCTGAACTGTCTCAGGACTATTGAAAGGAAAATGTGACACGTTAAATAATTACATCTAATAAAGATGAAGCACTCGAGTCATATCCTATCAATGCCTAAGTTACTTCTAAAGCTGCTCAGCAATGCTGAGAGTGACTATGCCACATACATACCTACCTCACAGTAGTTGAAAAGTTAAATATTCACAACAGTATTTCACAAATATTATCTAGTAACAAATTTAAAACAAACGTAAGAAATAATAATAGAATAATTAGCTGCATTTGGAAAAATGACTATGATTTCCAACAAGCAGACGGTGAACCCTCAGCAGAGAGATTACAACATTCACCTTATAAGTAGATACAGGCTAAGCGCATTTTAAAAAGTCAAATGTCAGAGTTTACAAGTGATTGATTTTGCGGGGAAAATAGTAGAAAATGGTGAAAAGAATCCTGGGTGAGAGAATCTCAGGGAACCTGAATTCTAACTCCAGCTTGCCAACCGTGTCAATTGGACAAACTGGTTAATCCCTCCAGGTTGTATAAGAAATTGGGTAAGATGATTACAAGTCTCTTCCAAGGTTTAATATATGATTCTGCATCACAATGTGGCTCAATTACTTTCAACTGTTGATGAGATTATATGGCCACATAAGTGATGTTCTTTTATGTTTTCACCTATCTATCTGTATATTTTTAAATTTTTCATTTTAAATACGTGGGATACAATTCAGGGTTAGGTATACAATTGTTCATTATCTACATAATGAACCTTGTACCCTTGTTGATGAGGTGTGACTCCCTCCCGATCTCCACAGTTTCCCACTACTGCCAATCCCGCCCCCACCCTTCCCTGGCTGTTTCTCACTACTGCCAAATCCCTTTCTAGTAGTAATACAATAGTTTTTCTAGGTCCGCTTATAGTGAGAACATGTGACACTCGGTTCTTTGTTTCTGTGATAGATCACTCAGTATTATATTTTTTTTTTTTTTGAGTTGGAGTCTCACTCTGTCACCCACACTGGAGTGCAGTGGCCACTCCCGGCCACTGCAACCTCGACCTGCTGGGCTCCAGCGATCCTTCCGCCTCAGGGCCTTCCAAGTAGCTGGAACTACAGGTGAGTGCTACCACGCCCGGCTAATTTTTGACTTATTGTAGAGATGAGGTCTCGCCAAGTTGCCCAGGCAGGTCTCGAACCCACGGGCTCAGGCAATCCACTCACCTCACCCTCCCAAAG
>NW_007251079.1:54218-61238 GCF_000164805.1 Carlito syrichta
GAAGAGTAGTGGCAGAAGGGCCACGGTGACTGGATGTACATGGGACCAAGGGTCTCCAGGCCTCAGACCAGAGCAGCTGGTGGTGGATGAGGGAATGGAGGAAGGAAAGTAAGAGTCTTTATGGGACTCACTTTTGGAGAATGTCGCAGTCCCACCTGTACCATCACCATCATACCCGAAATCCCCTAAAATGCAGTTTTAAACTTCAGTTTGAGCGACAGAGTGAGACTCCAACTCAAAAAAAAAAAAAAAGGTTTGCAAAGATACACACACACACACACACACACACACACACACACGATGTTCACTGCAGCACTGCTTATAACAACAACATAGCTGGGTGTGGTAGTGCACATCTGTAGTTCCACCAACTTGGAAGGCTGAAGTAGAAGGACTGCCTGATCCCAGCAGGTTAAGGCTGTCGTGGCTATAAGTGTGCCACTGCACACCAGCCTGGGCAACAGTGAGATTTCAGCTCAAAAAAACAAAACAAAAAACAACAAAAAAGGTGAAAATGGCCTGAACATCTATAAATATGTGGACGCTATGAAGCACCCATACATTGGCCTTTAATGCAGCCATTAATGAGGGAGAGATCTATATGTGCTGATACTAAGATATCTTAACAAAGTTCTATTAAGTGAAAACAATGGCATATGGTATAGTCTCATTTACTTTTTAAAAAGACATATATATGCCAGACGCGGTGGCATACCTGTAATCCTAGCACTTTGGGAGTCAGAGACAAGAGGATTGCCTAAGCTCAGGGGTTCAAGATCAGTCTGAGCAACATGGCAAGACCTTGTCTCCACAGTAAATCAAAAAATTAACCAGGCATGGTGGCACATGCTTGCGATTCCAGCTACTTGGAAGGCTAAGGCAGAAGGATCACCTGAGCCCAGTAGGTCAAGGCTGTGGTGGCCTTGAGCATGCCACTGCACTCCAGCCTGGGTGACAGAGTGAGACTCTGACTCAAAAATAAACAAATAAATGAGACAGACACAGACACACACACACACACACATTAATAAAATTCTACTTTTGGAAGTATAACCAAAAAATGACTTACGGTCTGTGAGGAGAGGGCACAGTGGTCATAGGATGTAATAAGGAAGAACAACTTGCTTCTTATTTTTTATTTTATTTTTATTTTTTTGAGTTGGAGTCTCACTCTGTCACCCAGGCTGGAGTGCAGTGGCATGTTCACAGCCACCGTAGCCTCGACCTGCTGGGCTTAAGCGATCCTTTCACCTCAGTCTTCCAACTAGCTAGACCTACAGGCACGGGCTACCATACCCAGCTTAATTTTTGATTTATTGAGACGATGTTTCTCCAATTGCCCAGGCTGGTCTCGAACCCCTGAGCTCAGGCAATCCTCTCACCTCGGTCTTTCAGAATGCTGGGATTACAGGCTTGAGCCACTGCGTCCAGCCTTATTTTTTATTTTACACCTTTCTGTGTAGAATAAAATTTTCTCCACATTCACATATTATTATTATTCTAAAAAGGAAAGAATGCAGCCGGGCGCAGTGGCTCACACCTGTAATCTCAGAATTTTGGGAGGCTAAGACAGGAGGACAGCCTAAGGCCAGGAGTTTGAGACTAGTCTAGGCAACATAGCGAGACCATGTCTCTATAAAAAAAAAAAAAAAAAAAGGTCAGGGATGGTGGTGCATGCCTGGAGTCTCAGCTACTTGGGAAGCTGAGGCAGGGGGACCACGGGGAATCTCAGAGATTGAGGTTACGGTAAACTATGATCAAAACACTGCATTCAGCATGAGCAACAGAGCAAGGGTCTGTCTCAAATTAAAATATAAAACAATAATTAAAATAAAATAATAACATACTCAATTAACACTTATATGCTAGCTAAAGGTAGGTAGGCCTAGAATATTAAATATCACTTGGTATTTAAAGCCCAGTCCTGGGTATAGGTGCCAAGGCTCTTTTTTTTTCTTCCTATGTTGTATTTGAGATAAAACATATGATTTCCATAGACATTTACTGGGCAAGTAACAATGGTAACAGATGAACGTCCTCAGAGTGTTACTGGTTTGCTGGAACTCACAGAATAAGCATCTAAAAGAAATAAGATAACTTTTATAGCTACTTTCTAACTATAAAAGTAACATTTGCCAATAGCAGAAAATTTAGAAACAAAAGCAAAAAGAAGATAAAAGTTACCATAATCTTGTGATTACAAAATGCTAGAGTGATTATCATTTATAAAACATTAACCCTGGGCGCGGTGCCTCAAGCCTGTAATCCCAGCACTTTGAGAGGCCGAGGCGAGAGAACTGCCTAAGCCCATGGGTTCAAGACCAGCCTGGGCAACTTGGCGAGACCTCTCTCTACAATAAATTTGGAAAAATTAGCCGGGCATGGTAGTGAGTGTCTACAGTTCCAGCTACTTGGGAGGCTGAGGTGGAAGGATCCCCTGTGCTCAGCAGTTCGAGGCTGTGGTGGTTGTGAGCATGCCACTGCACTCCTGCCTGGGTGATAAAGTGAGACTCTGACTCAAAACACAGACAAAAATATATTTGTTATGTGCCAGGCACTATGCTAAACACATTATCTGCATTATCTTGATTAAACCTCACAACACGTAAGAGGTACCACCTGCATTTTATAACTGCAAAAACTGAAGTTTAGAGAGCTGAAATAACTTTGTTAGCTCACAGTCACACAGCTAAGTAAGTAGTATATTTGGAATTCGAGGCCAGGCTGATGGACTGCAGAGTATGAGTTCTGAACTATTATACTACATTATTCATTTTGTAGTTTGTGTTTTTCCATTTTGTCTAAACTATATGTCTATTCAGATTTTTGGTATTTCCCAAAATGGGATCATACAGTGTTTTTGTAGAGTGCTTTGTTTTCTATTTATTATACTAATGCTTTTTCCCATGGTATTAAAATGCTGACATAAAACTGTTTATTCATTCAATATATGTTTACCAAGGACCTATGAATGCCAAGCATGAACCCAGGTACTTAGGACAAAAGCGGTAAATACAACAAAGTTTCTGTTCTCAAGTAACTTACGCTTTCGCAGGGTGGATAACAAAAACAATTAATGATTTAGGTGGTAATAAATGTTATAAAGCAAAATAAAGCAGGTAGAAGGAAAGAGAATAGAAGGGATGCTGTTTTTTTCTCTAACATGCCTATTTTGCCAGGCACGGTGGCTCACACCTGCAATCCTAGTACTTTGGGAGGCAAAGGCGAGAGTACTGCCTGAATCCAGGGGTTTGAAACCAGCCTGGACAACTTGGTGAGACCTCGTCTCTACAACAAATCAAAACATTAGCCAAACGTGGTGGCATGCGTTTGTGATTCCAGTTAGTGGGAAGGTTGAGGAGGAAGGATCACCTGAGCTCAGCAGGTCAAGGCTGCGGTGGCCGCGAGCATGCCACTATACTCCAGAGTGAGACTCACACTCACCAAAAAAAAAAAAAAAAAGATGCTCTATTTTATAGCTATAAAATCGGTTTCCTATTAATAGACATTTAGATTATTTCTAACCTTTCGCTACTAACAGAAACATCTTTTCACATCATCTGTTTGAACTCTGATTATTTCCTTAGACTGCATTTCTAGAAGTAAGTGTATGCACTTTTAAAGGCTGATCATGTTAAACTGCCCTCCAGAAAGACTAGAGTGATGAATACCACCACCCATACAAAAGAACAACGTCCTCCAAAGTATTATTTAAAACAATAGGAAAACTATGTTAACTTACAAGGGAAACAAGAGATTATCATTAATGCATGTGCATTTTTTTTTTTTTGAGTTGGAGTCTCTGTCACCCAGACTGGAGTGCAGTGGCACCTCCCAGCCACCGCAGCCTCAACCTGCTGGGCTCTGGCGATCCTTCCGCCTCAGCATTCCAAGTAGCTGGAACTACGGGCGTGCGCTACCACGCCTGGCTAATTTTTGATTTATTGTAGAGATGAGGTCTCGTCAAGTTGCCTGGGCGGGTCTCAAACCCGCGGGCTCAGGCAATCTACTCACCTGAGCCAAAGGCGCAGGATTACAGGCTGAGCCACTGAGCCCAGTCCAACATTTTTAGAATTAAATTTTTGTTGTTAACACTCCAAATAGTTTTCCCAGTTCATCATCATCTGCTTAAAGTTTTGTTTCCAGTTTTCTGAATTGTTATAAGGTCAAACCTGTCCAACTTTTTTTTATACTTTCTTTCCTTGCTTTTATATTCTTAGAGCACCTACCATAGTCGTAATTTATATTTTCTTCAGCTAGCCATTTAAAACCACCTAAACTTCTTTTCGGAACACAATGAGTTAAAAATAAAATGTCCATCCACATATTCTCCAACAAGTGGATCATTTTCAAAAGACTGTAGCTTTGTATCCATGTTTTAATACTTTTCAAACGCCAAAATGGAAACCTCAGCTTATCCAACTCTATGAAAAATTTTAAGGGTTCTTACCTCGACCCAAAACACAAATAGCCATCAAATTGGATGAATAATAAGTAGAATGGAATTTCAGCAGCTCTTGTCTTACATCAATGCCTTCCTGGTTTGGTCTAGTCTCCAGAGTATATTTGTTACCTGAAAGGAAAGAAAAGGCATTTCTTAGACAAAGCAAAATATGTGGACTTTAAATGTTTATAATGATTACTGACATCACTAAAAGATACACTTAAAAAACAGAGTTCCAATATACGTAATAATTAGTCAAATATGTCTTAGCAGAAAGCAGATAAACTGGACAATAAAGTACAAATTAATAACATTTTAAACTACATTTTCCCTAAGGAACTAAAAGTGCATTATAAAAAACCATACTTCTTAAGATCCCTATGAGGCAGTAGGTATTATAAGCACTTAGAAAGTAAAATAAGATCCACATGGCCTCCATTCATGCTTACTGTAATTTCTGATTCCCTGTGTGCTCCAGAATTAATTGAACAGAGTCACTGAGGAATCTTTTCGGAACTTGCCAAGTTACTTGTGGAAAGAAATTTACTATTTTGGGTGGAAACATTAAATTTGTGATGTAAAGTCTCATGGATGTGATCTAGACTGGTTAAAAATAGGATGAATGCTATTTTTATAACTCTCAAGTGATATATATAGTGTACCACTAAGAGCTCACAAAATTTTAATAACTAATCCAATTAGGGCGAAATATGCATGTCAAAAATAGTCAAATTCTCTAAATAATACCTTTCTAATAAAGACCTTGGATATTAGGAACTGAGAGATGAGATCCCAATGGCTGATGTCTCCCCAAAATGGCACCTTGACTGGAAATATCCTAAGATCCTGACATAATAACTTTTATTATTCGTCCTGCTTACACTACTATATGGGATCCCGTCCTTCTTCTGCAGAGTTGAAACTATGGTACAACATGCTCTTAATGTGGTTTATTTTTTTCCTTGTGTTTTTATTTGTTTGTTTGTTTGTTTTGAGTTGGAGTCTCACTCTGTCACCCAGACTGGAGTGCAATGACCGCTCCCAGCCACCGCAGCCTCACCTGCTGGGCTCCGGCGATCCTTCCGCCTCAGCCTTCCAAGTAGCCGGAACTACAGGCGTGTGCTACTACGCCCGGCTGATTTTTTGATTTATTGTAGAGATGAGGTCTCGCTACCCAGGCGGGTCTCGAACCCGCGGGCTCAGGCAATCCACTCACCTCAGCCTCCCAAAGGTGCGGGATTACAGGCTGAGCTACCGAGCCCGGCTTCCTTGTGTTTTTATAATGTCTGATGGACTGGCATTTGGAAGGTCCTTCTTTCAATGAATTGGCTATTTATAGAAAGCCACCAGATGGTGTTCTCAGACCCAGTCTTTCGCTCAGTATTGCTGAATAGTACTAAGTCATTTATGCCCCAGAATACTTGAGTCAACAGATCTAGTGAAGACAGAGTATGCAAGAAACAGCCTAGTAAGTACTCATTAACCATTTTCTAGTCACAAAACAAGTCCATGTTTTCATATTCACAAAAGTAGCCTAATGCCCAAGTTTCCAGGCTAATTCGTTCTTTCAGTTTCTCACTAAAAACCTAGTTCAATTCCAGATCTGCTCTACTGCCCAAAGGAGTCGGGAGACATCCTCTCACTCTACCTGAGGAGTTCTTATGCTCTTAAAAGTTTCCAGAATCACAACTCCCAAGGGGAGGTGGGGGCGGGAGGGAGTCTTTTGCCGGAGAATGGTTTGAAGTTCCCTCATGTGGAGGTGAAATCTGACTACTGCTAATGCCTCCCCACTTTCTACAATTTAGAGACTCTAAAAGCCTCAGTTCTAGAGAGACTTTTCTTTGAGCTTCCTTAACCCTTTACACCACCAAGTTCAGATTCCTAAAACATGTGAACTAAGATTGACACACTGTGATACCCAAGTTCAGAGAAGTTGTTTTATTTCTACCAACTATATGTGTGACAGTGTCAGATCAAAATCACATTTAGCCTAAATGCGATCTGACTCGTCTTTTCACAATCCGGCCAATATCCTAGTTAAACACAAACATTCCATGCTCCCTCACTCTCCCTCATTCCCTTCTCTCCCCCCCTCTCAAATCAAAGCTTACAGAGACAACATCACGGCCTTCATCTAGAACTTAACATTCTTTCAAGTGAACCACCTCTAGCCCCTTTTGCCTAATGTTTCTGAATATTCTACCATTCCAATCCCTACTCTATCTTCATGTCTATTTTAAAACATGGAGAAAAAGACAGTCGAGGGCATGGCTCGTGTGCAAAATACTGACAATGCTGTATTAAAATGAGTTAAAGGACCACAATGGAATTCTTTACAGTAAAGAGAATGAATAATCCATTGCTTACATGCAGCAGTATGAACCTCACAACCTTAGATTCAATGGATAAGCCAGATACAAGCATATTCACTGTATAATTTCATTTATATTAAGCATAAAAACAGGCCAAACTAATCCGAATTATTAGAAGTTAAATTAAGCCGGGCTCGGTGGCTCAGCCTGTAATCCCACGCCTTTGGGAGGCTGAGGTGAGTGGATTGCCTGAGGCTGCAGGTT
>NW_007251079.1:61337-65019 GCF_000164805.1 Carlito syrichta
GTTAGATTAGAGGTGAGCCCTGAGGGTGGATGTAATACAAAGAACACAGAGAACTAGCGAGCTGCTGGTAATGTTCCGTTTCTCCACCACGTATGGATTCCCTGGTGTGCTTAGTTTTTGAAAGTTCAATGAACCACACATAAATAATAGTAGTACATTCATTCAATGGGTTCTTCAAATAGAAGCAAAAGAAAAGAAATATCTTATCAGATACACTTCTCTGTGTATTTATTATACTTCAACACAAAGTAAAAAGAAAAAAGAAGTCGCTGGGCTCAGTGGCTCAGCCTGTAATCCCGTGCTTTGGGAGGCCGAGGTGAGTGGATTGCCTGAACCCGCGGGTTTGAGACCCGCCTGGGCAACTTGGCAAGAACTCATCTCTACAATAAATCAAAAATCAGCTGGGCATGCTAGCGCACACCTGTAATTCCAGCTACTTGGAAGGCTGAGGCGGAAGGATTGACAGAGCCCAGCAGGTTGAGGCTGCGGTTGCCGGGAGCGGCCACTGCACTCCAGTCTGGGCAAGAGTGAGATTCCGACTCAAAAAAAAAAAGGAGCTAACTGAACTTGGGCAAGCAACCCAGTTTACCCAAGAACTAGGTAAAAAATCTAATGAGACCAGATCACCGTTAAAAGGAGACCCAATCACATTTAGTCAGCAAAATGGCCTTTATGAGTCACAGGTTCCACTTCTTTGCTGCACAGAAGTTCTCAATCTTTCTAACATGGGACGGTATGAAGGAAACTGTGGTCCATCTGGGAACACAGCCCAGAATAGCAGTTCCATACCCTTAGAAGCTCCTAAATGAGAAAGAAGAGGTTCTCCACCACCACTCTCAGGATATTCAGCTCTCAATACTCTGACGGAGAACAAAGGGATACTTGGGTACAAATGGGCCAACCGGCCAGGCATTCTATTAAGTTTATTTATTATTTCATTTTATTTTTTGTTTTGTTTTGAGTCGGAGTCTCACTCTGTCACCCAGACTGGAGTGCAGTGGCACGCTCACAGCCCCGCAGCCTCAACCTGCCGGGCTCCAGCGATCCTTCCGCCCTAGCCTTCCAAGTAGCTGGAATTACAGGTACGTGCTACCACGCCCAGCTCGTTTTTTTAGATTTTTTATTATAGAGACAAGATCTTGTCAAGTTGCCCGAGCGGGTCTCCAACCTGCGAGCTCAGGCAATCCACTCACCTAGGCCTCCCAAAGTACAGGGATTACAGGCTGAGCCACCAAGCCCGGCCTCTATTAAGTTTATTAATCCTTTCATAACAAATCCTTTAGAAGAGTTTACCAGAAACAAACAGGCTAGGTAAGTTTTATTTTCTCTATTCTTCTACCTCTTGGTGGAAGTTCTCAAGAAACAGACATACGAAGAAATAAAAGAAAAAGCAGGCTGGGCCAGACACAGTAGCTTATACCTGTAATCCCAGCATTTTAGGAGGCTGAGGTGGGAAGATCACTTGAGCCCAGGGGTTAAGACCAGCCTGACAACACAGCACAGAACTATGTCAGCATCATGCTGTGATCCCTAGGTAGGGAAGGTGAGGACAAACAGGCATTAGCTTTGGTGTTAGCAGAACTATCATCTATCTAACAGGGCCAGCTACCTTCTGATTGCGTGGCCTTAAACCACTTAGGTTCAGTTTATGAAACTGACATTGGTAGACTTATGCCACATTTTTTTAAATGTAAAAAAGCATAAGACTAGTATTTAATACCCAATAAAAATGGAAATTTTAAAATTTGAGTTGGAGTCTCACTCTGTCACCCAGACTGGAGTGCAGTGGCACACTCATGGATACCACAGCCTTGACTTGCTGGGTTTAGGCGATCCTTCCACCTCAGCCTTCCAAGTAGTTGGAATCACAGGAGTGTGCCACCATGCCTGGGTAATTTTTTGATTTGTTGTAGAGATAAGGTCTCGCCAAGTTGCCCAGGCTGGTCTCGAACACCATGACTCAGGCAATCCTCTTGCCTCTGCCTCCCAAAGTACTGAGATCACAGGCGTGAGCCACTGTGCCCAGTTTTTCTTACCTTTTTTTTGGGAGGGGGGCAAAAATTTTAAAGTCTGATGACACCTACTGCTCTGTAGCACACAGAGAAATGAGACATTGCAAGAGGAATGAGATTTTGCAAAGAGACATTACAAACAGAATCAACCACTATAGGAAGCAATCTGGTAACATATCCCACTCCTGGATATATGAACTCCAGGAACTCTGTGTACAAGGAAACAAGTGCAAGAATTCTCATAGCAACACTGTTTCTTTAACAGGAAAATGGGTAGACAGGGGTACACTTATTCAATGCAATTTCAAATAGCAATAAAAATACAACAAAGTATCAGAGACACATACATTAATAAAGACAACACTTACAAAAAATATTAAATAAAAAAATAAAAGTGGTAGAGATGACACACAATAAAATACCATTTTTATAAAATCTAAAACCATCCAAAATTATAACCATGGTAATGCTAACCAGTAAACTTAAGATAGTGATTACCACTAGGAACAGAGAGGAAAATGCAACTGGACAAGTGTACACCAGATGCTCAAACTGTATTTGCAAATGTTCTGTTTCTTAAAGTGGCATGCTAGAGGATGATCTAGCAAATACCTTTGTACTCATTTTTTTTTTTTGAGTCAGAGTCTCACTGTCGCCCAGGTTGGAATACAGTGACATGCTCCCAGTCACTGGAGTCTCCACCTGTGGGACTCAGGAGATTCTTCCATCTCAGCCTTCCAAGTAGTTGAAACTACAGGCACGCAACCATGCCCAGCTAATTTTTTTTTTAAAATTTATTCTAGAGATAAGGTCTCGCCAAGTTGCCAGACTGGTCTTGAACCCATGGGCTCAGGCAATTCTCTCACCTCGGCCTCCCAAAATGCTGGGATTACATGTGTGAGTCACCTCGCCCAGCCTGTCCTCATCTCTTTGTATGACAACTACAAACAGGCAGTAAACAGCAGCTACTGCTGGCACAGTTTGAATTGGAGGAGGGACTCCTGGCTTCTGACTGTACCATTAAACAAAAAGATGTACTCACCAAGGGAAAAAAAAAAAAACAGAAACTGAGGCTAGAAAACAGGGAAGGAAGCTGGGAAAATGGTCCAGATGACTTTCCCCCATGTAAGAATGCAACGCACGTGTGGAGAACAGTGTGAATGTGGCTGGGATGATACATACCAGCTCGGTCTCCAGACACACACTGTCCTACTTTAGTGCTAATGCAGCTGGGTCATTTATATCAAATTGAAACGCAGCTACCTGTACCCAAATCTTGAACTCTTCCTTTTTGGCTCTGTGGCTGTGAAAGCAAGCTCCAGCAGTGAACTGAGGACAGGGCTGCTGAACTACTGTGACCCTTCCACTCTGGGCTTGCTGGGAGAGAGCACTGCCTTGGCATTTGAGGGATTCAGGGATTCTTGTCCTGACTCTATCATGTGCTAATTAAGCCACATTGCAAAAGCCTCCCAATTTCTCCAAGAGACTGTTTACTTCATGCGTGAAATGGGGCTAAATAAGGACACATGCTCAGCTGTTAGAAGCAAAGAGAAGCCCAATCCCTGACACTTTTGTTTTTTTATCTATGAGACAAAGGTAACTTATCTTAACCTCCCTAAACTCTAATTTACTTCTTTTTTTTTTTTTTTTTTTTGGGTTGGGGTCCCCCT
>NW_007251079.1:65116-69363 GCF_000164805.1 Carlito syrichta
CTGTCACCCAGGCTGGAGTGCAGTGGCACAGTCACAGCCACCGCAGCCTCGACCTGCTGGGCTCTGGCAATCCTTCTGCCTCAGTCTTCCAAGTAGTGGAACCACAGGCGTGAGCCACCATGCCCAGTTAATTTTTTTTTTTTTTTAATTTATTGTAGAGACGAGGTCTTGCCAAGTTGCTCAGGCTGGTTTCAAGCCCCTGGGCTCAGGCAATCATCTTGCCTCCACCTCCTAAAGTGCTGGGATTACAGGCGTGAGCCACCATGCCTGGCTAAAATTATGATTTTTATAAGACAACTAGAAATTTAAGCACTAACTGGATATTTGATGATATTAATGATAACTGTATTTTATTATATATTTAAAATGAATCATTAATTTTTAGAGATATTAACTGAAATATTTATGACTGAAATAATATGATATCTGGGATTGCTTCAAAATAACACAAAAAGGTGAAAGGGAATAAGGATTGCACAGAGCTGGCCAGGGGCAGGGTGATGCATACACTGGGTTCATTACAGTATTTTGCGTGTTTTTGTGTATGTTTTAAATTCTTTTTTTTTTTTTTTTTTTGAGTTGGAGTTTCATTCGGTCACCCAGACTGGAGTGCAGTGGCATGCTCACAGCCACCCCAGCACTGACCTGCTGACTCAGGTGATCCTTCTGCCTCAGCCTTCCAAGTAGCAGAAACCACAGGCTCCTGCTACCATGCTCGGCTAATTTTTTTATTTATTGTAGAGATAAGGTCTCACCATGTTGCCTGGGTTGGTCTCGAACCCATGGACTTAGGCAATCCTCTCGCCTTGGCCTCCCAAAGTAGTGGGATTACAGGCTTGAGCTACTGTGTCTAGCCATTTTAAATTTTTCACTAAAAAAAGGTCAAGGAGGAAGGTGAGAGGGGAGAAAAAAGTAAATAATGACCTTTTATTAAAGTCTGATTTTGTGTGTTACTATCTTCATCCCAGGATCAGAAGTCACTGAACTATCTTCTGGTCATATTTCACAATTTTATTTGGTTCTAATCCATTTCCTATTCTGTCCCTTCCTATTCCCCTATGCACATGCATCCTAAACTATCCTAACTCATATTCTCCAAAAGATGTTAGACTCACTTCTTGGTCTTTTCTTCTTGCCATGGTTCAACCTAACATTGTATCACAAAGAACTTAGGCTTTGAGTTTAGACTAACTTGATACTGAATCCCATAATCTACAAAGACAGTGCCCCCCAGGGCTATGAAACTGTAGTCTAGTTATTCTCTCAGTATCACTTTTGGCATCTGTCAAAGGTGACAATAAAATTTCAGCATTGTGGTAAAGGCTACGTGAGATTGTATTAGATATGAGTATGTACACTACTCAGTGTACAGCATTTAGTACCCATACAGTAAATATTAGTTCCTTTTCCTTTTTCCCTTAAATGGCTCTTCCTTCTGCTTAAGGAAACCCTACCTTCAGAAGATGGAGAAAGAAAGAGTAGAGATAATGATTCTGGAAAATCAAAAATAAGATTATACTCAGTGAAATCATGGGCTTGCCTCGCCTCCGCAACTAAACTTGCAGCACCTTGAGTACAAAGAAACCGGTTACACTTCCTTGCATTTTCTAACGTACTTTACACACAGAGGGACTGAAAAAAATTGCCTGTCAACTGAAAGAGAGAGAGAAAGAGAATCTGGGCTCACTTATTTATAATCCCGTTGAACTTTCTGTAAGCATACTAGAGTAAACCACAATGAAGAAAAACCCATCCCTGAAATAAAGCTCCACCCTCTAATTTCCATGAGCCCTTCCATGTTGCCTTTCATCCTACCAGAATGGCAAGAAGTGCCTGTTTTGTTTCTCCTGCCCACGCTTGACTTCCTTCTTTTATTTCCTTTCCAAGTGATTAAACTCACTTGATTCCACAGTGGGGTTATGTTTAGAGAAACAGATCACTAAAAAATAACCAGAACTCAGTTTTTCCCTTTCCTGTTCCAAAACTACTTGTAAATATTGAAATGCTCCCACCTTAATTCCATGGAGAGGCAAACAAAAACAGAAACAAAATAGGGCAGGAAAAAGCTCCCAATTTATCAGGAATTATTAAACTAAAACTAAAGGCATGTGTAAATGATGAATGAAGGGAAAAACCCAAAGTGAACACCAACCAAATTCAATACATATTAAAAAGATCATTCACCATGATCAAGTGAGATTCATCACAAGGAGGCAAGGATGGTTCAATATATGGAAATCAGTAAACATGATATATCAAATTAACAAAATTAAGGGCAAACACTACATTATGGTGGCAAAAAAGGCACTCGATAAAATTCAACATCCCTTCTTGATAAAAAACTCTCAACAAACTGGGCATAGAAGGAAAATACATGAAAAGAAGATACGTGACAAAACCAGTTAACATCATGCTAAACCAGAACAAGATTCTTACTAAATCTGAAACAAGACAAATATGCTCTCTTTTATTCAACATAGACAGAGCTAGGAAATCCTAGCCAGGGCAATTAGACAAGTGAAGGGGGGGTCATTCAGATTGGAAACAAAGAAACTAAACTGTCCCTGTTTGTAGAAAATATGATATTTGGAAAAATCTACAGATTTACCAAAAACTGTTAGAACTGATAAACTCAGTAAAGTACAAAATCAACACACAAATCAGTAGCATTTCTATATGCCAACAGTGAACAAAATAAATTTAAAAAGCAATCCTGGGCTAGGCGTGGTGGCTCCAGCCTCTAATTCCAGCATTTTGGGAAGTGGAGGCGAAAGGATTGCTTGAGACCAGTCTAGGCAACTTGGTGAGACCTTGTCTCTACAATACATCAAAAATTAGCCAGGTGTGGTAGCGCGCGCCTGTAGTTCCAGCTACTTGGAAGGCTGAGGCGGAAGGATCACCTGAGCCCAGCAGGTTGAGACTGTGGCGGCCGTGAGTGTGCCACTGCACTCCAGTCTGGGCAACAGAGTGAGATTCTGACTCAAAAAAACAAAACAAAACTGAAAAGGACACATAAAAACAGAAAGATATCTTACCTGCATGGATTGGAAGAATTAGTATTATCAAAATGTCCATACTACCCAAAGCAACCTACAGATGTAATACCATCTTTGTCCAAATATCAATGACATTCTTCACAGAAACAGAAAAGAGTAATCATAAAATCCATATGTAACTGAAAAACACCCCAAATAGCCAAAGTAATCTTGAGCAAAAAGAAACAAAGCTGGAGGCATCCCACTGTCCAACTTCAAAATACACTACAAAGTTACAGCAACTAAAACAGCATGGTACTGGCATAAAAATAGATATATAGACCATTGGAACAAAATAGAGAGCCAAGAAAAAAAACTACACATTTATAGCCAACTCATTTACAACAAAGGGATCAAGAACATATGTTGGGAAAAGGACAGTCTCTTCAAAAAATGGTGCTGAGAAAACTGGGTATCAATATGCAGAAGAATGAAACTAGACCCTTACCTCTAACCATGCACAAAAATCAAATCAAAATAGATTAGAGACTTAAATGTAAGATCTGAAACTATGAAACACCTAGAAGAAAATACTAAGGAAATGCTTCAAGACTTTTTTTTCCAAGTTTGGGCAAAGACTTTTTGAATAAGACCTCAAAAGCACAGGCAACAAAAGCAAAAACAGATAAGTGAAATTATATTAAGCTAAAAAACTTCTGCACAGCAAAGGAAACAATCTACAAAGTAAAGAGACAGCCTACAGAGTGGGAAAACATATTTGAAAACTATCCACCATTAAGAGATTTTTTTTTTTCAAGTTGAAGTCTCACTCTGTCACCCAGACTGGAGTGCAGTGGCATGTTCCCAGCCACCGCAGCCTCGACCTGCTGGGCTTAGGTAATCCTTCTGTCTCAGCCTTCCAAGTAGCCAGAACTACAGGTGCACACTACCACGCCTGGTTAATTTTTTTTTATTTATTGTAGAGACAAGGTCTCATCAAGTTGCCCAGGCTGGTCTCGAACCCACAGGCTCATGCAATCCACCGGCCTTGGCCTCCCAAAGTGCTGGGATTACAGGTTGAGCCACCAAGCCCGGCCTAGAGATTTAAATAACCAGAATATATAAGAAACTCAAACAACTCAGTAGTTTAAAAAATCCAATTAAAAATGAGCAAAAGGGCCAGGCTTGGTGGCTCAGCCTGTAATCCCAGCACTTTGGGAGGCCGAGGCGAGTGGATTGCCTGAGCTGGCGGGTTCAAGACCCGCCTGGGCA
>NW_007251079.1:69443-114959 GCF_000164805.1 Carlito syrichta
AAAAAAAAAAAAAAAAAGATATGAATAGACATGGACCTACATGTCCATCAGTAGGATGAATGGATTTTAAAATGGATTTTTAATTTTTATTTTTTTCTGAGTCAGAGTTTCCCTCTGTCACCCAGGCTGGAATGCAGTGGCATGCTCATGGCCACCGCAGCCTCAACCTGCTGGGCTCAGGCAATCATTCCACCTCAGCCTTCCAAGTAGTTGGAACTACAGGTATGTGCCACTACGCCCAGATGATTTTTTAATTTATTGTAGCGACAAGGTCTCGCCAAGTTGCCAGGCTGGTCTCAAACCCCTGGACTCAGGCAGTCCTGTGGCCTCTGCCTCCCAAAGTGCTGGGATTCAAGGCATGAGCCACCATGTCCAGCCTCTTTTCTTTTAAAGATGTAAAAAACCAGGCACAGTGGCGCACACCTATAGTCGCAGCTACTTGAAGGCTGAGCCCAGAGCTTCAAGGCTGTAGTATGCTGTGATCACACCTGTGAATAGCCACTGCACTCTATCCTGGGCAATGTAGTGAGACTCGGTCTCCAAAAATATATAAAAATAAAAAAGTTGGAAAGTTTTCTTTACATAATTAGGTCTACCAACCTGGAATTTATTTTTGTACATGCTGTGAGATAAGCATCTAATTTTACTTATTTCGACATGGACAATGAATTGCCCTTGCTCAGTTATTGAAAAGGTCATACTTTCCTCATTTATTTTTAATGTACCTCTGCCTTGTTTGCATCTACTTATGGATATGTTTCCAGGGTCTATAATCTGTTCTACTGGTATCTTTATGTATCTCTCCATCAATTCTTCTACTGTAATACCTAGAATTTTATAAAAACTCTTGGTACCTGGTCGATGTCCTTCCTTAGGCCAGGCATGGTGGCTCATACCTATAATGGCAGTACTCTGGCAGGCCGAGCCAGGCAGATTGCTTGAGTCCAGGAGTTCGAGACCAGCCTGGGCAACATAGCTAAACCTTGTCTCTACAAAAAATTTTAAAACTTACTGGGCCTTGTGGTACGCACCTGTAGTTCTAGCTGCTGGGGACGCTAAGGTGGAAGGATCAACTGAGCTGAGGAGGTTGGGGCTGCCACGAGCCATGATTGTCATGATCATGCCATTGGACTCCAGCTTGGACAACAGAGTGAGACCTCCAACTCAAAAAAAAGAAAAAAAGGAAGTAGCCCCTTCCCCTTCTTGTTCTTCAAAATTATCTTAGCTATTGCTGACCCTTTACTCTTTCTTATTCATTTTATAATCAGATCATCAAATTTCTCAAAAAAATTTCTAGGACTTTCAACCAGCACTGCATTGAATTTAGAAACCTTTGGGGTAAATTTACATCAATGTTATAAAGGTTACCCACCCATGTGCGTGGTACATGCATTTAGGCATTCTTTTATTTCCACTATATATTTCTTGCACCTCTTTCATTGGGATTTATCTCTGAAATTCTTATGTCATTTAAAAATATTGTGAATGAAATAATCTTTTCCCTAGCATTTTTCTATAACTGATTACTATTGATACAAAAATGTTAATTTCAGTATGTTTCCCTTCTTTCTGGCAACCCTGCTGAATTATATTTTTATTTATTATATGTATTTTTATAGAGTCAGGGACTTGCTAGGTTGCCCAGGCTGGTCTCAAACTCCTGGGCTAAGTATTCCTCCTGCCTCGGCCTCCAAAAATCATGCCTGGGATTACAGGCATGAGCCCTTGCAACTGGCTTGAAGTATATTATTTCTAATGGTTGATCTGAAGCTTTTCTTTTTATATGGACAATATTTTTATGTCTAATCATTTCATATGGAAACAGGGATACAGGCTTTTTGCTTCTTTTCCATTTCTTATCATTGTATCTTCCCTTTTGAATTATTACAACGTTTACTATTTATAAGACAACTGAACAAAAAGGTGATAACAGGTATCATCATTTTTTCAACAGAAATCCTGTAGACACTGCCATTACTCAAGATGTCTGACAGGTTTTTAATCAGCTAAAGGGTTTGTGTGTGTGTGTATGTGTGTGTGTGTGTGTTGATGGTTGAGTTTTGTTCATGGATGAGTGCCATGTTTTATCCAATGCTTTGAGTCTGCTGACTGTCATTTTGGATTACTTAAAATGTGAATTGGGATCTGGGATTTTCATGAAATAAATTTAAGGTACTAGCAGACAAGAATTTTTCTAGGTAAAAACAAATAAGCAAACAAACAAAAACAGAATAAAACAGAAAGTACCAGACTATATCCCATGATGTGAGATAGATAGTGTCTGGCAAAACTTTTGTTTCAGCTGCTTACACAAATGCATACGTGATCTCTGAACTGCTGGGCAAAATGTGCTTCTTACTGTGAATTGTACACAAAAGAGTTTGAAAGTCACTGATTTATACTTTTCAAGTATAAAAAACCACTGTAAAGGACAAACATCTTATTGTAAGGTTTTCCCAAAACAGATAAGACAATGCTTGGTTTCTGTTCATTTAAAAAATGCACACATTTTCCTGATATTTAAAATCATAATCCCTTGATGTACAAAATGGCCCATATTCACAGAAACATTTGAGCCATTCAAAAATAACAGAATTAGCATGAACTTCTGACAAGGATCCTTCTTCAAGAATTACTTTTGCAAAGTTTTATATATGTGTAGTTTCTGGGATGAAGTCATACAACTTTCATCATACTTTCAAACATATCAGTGACCCTAAAAGTAGAATCCCTACTCCAAAAAGCCCAATGTTAGTTTATAATTCTAAAACCAGAAAGCAATTTAATATTTGCATTACTTACAATGGGGACTCAAAAAATCCTGGTATTATCTTTTAAAGGGTGGGGGCCTTTATAGTATACTCAGAATTTGTTCCTCTGAATCAAACAGTCAATCAAAATTTTTGTCTGGAAGTTTTGAAAAGGTTGTGTTACAATTTGTGGAAAACACTCCCAAGTTGTGGCAAACGGGTGACTGGTTCTTCCAACACACCTGCACATACTATGCCAAGTGTTCAGCAGTTTTTGACCAAAATGCCATAACTGCTATGCCCCAGCCTCCTTATTCACCTGGCATCACCCCGAATGATTTTCGTTTCCCCAGATGAGGAGTCCTCAAAGGGAAACATTTTGCCAATGTAGAAGAGGTAAAACAAAAAATGGCAGAAGCACTAAAAGCTATCAAAATTGACAAGTTCAAAAACTGTTTTGAGCAGTGGAAAAAGTTTCTTGATAGGCGTATTACATCAAACAGAGAGTATTTTTGAAGGTGATTGAAGTATATATGCAAGATAAATATGCACTTTTTTACAAGTAAATCCAGGTTTTTTTGGGTCCTCCGTGTATCACATTTTCATACTTTGTACTGAGTCTAGCTCACTTGTTTCTCAGTTGTTTCTTTTAATTACCTCGTTTTCGCTAACTGCCTAGCCTTGTCAGGTTATAAAAACAAACATGCCTTCAAACTTCACCCACATGGATATGCCATGCAACGTATCTCTTTGCCCATCAATCCTGACACCTTTATCTAGGGCATTTTAAGACCGCTCCTTGCTTGCGTCCAGAAGTAATTTATTCACCTTATTCATTGGATATATTTCTGGAAGATTTGTAGCTGCTTCCTGACTACACTGATTACAATCTGTTACCAATGAAGCTATTTAAAAGAAGGCAACTCCCAAACCGGAGCTCCAACTAGTTCTGCATAATAGCAGCATTGTCAGTTACCTAACATGCCAAAGGGACTATTTGAAAGAACAACAATTATTTGAATATAACGCTTTGGAAATTTGTTTTCTGAAACTCTTCTTCACATATCATTTTGCTGATGTTCTCCACTAAAACCACTTTTCAAACAATTCAGCATTACAGAGACATTTTAAAGATCATAGTAGTCATCTTGGCAATGATAACACTGAGTGGCATGTACCATAATTCTCAAGAATACAGTATCACTGCTGCAAGTGTAATTTTTGAAAATTCTTAACTCTGTAAAGCTATGCTAATTTCCCTGGCTGCTGCTAGACATATTAGAATCCAATCTAAACTAAAAGAAAGAGATCTTTATTGTCTTAAAGTTTCCAAAATTAACTTATAAAATAAGCACACATTTATAAGTATTCTTAACAATCTACTGTCATCATTCTTATGCAGTTTTATAACACCCAAAGCAGTATTTTTTTTTAGTTGGAGTCTCACTCTGTCACCCAGGTGGAGTGCGGTGGCATGTTCAAAACCACTACAACTTCGACCTGCTAGGCTCAAGTGATCCTGTCACCTCAGCCTTCCAAGTAACTGGAACAACAGGCATGTGCTACCAAGTCAGGCTAATTTTTTTTTGTTTTGCTTTGTTGGAGTCTCACTCTGTCCCCCAGCCTGGGGTACAGTGGCATGCTAACGCCACCGCAGCTTCAACCTGCTGGACTCAGTGATCCTTCTGCCTTGGCCTTCCAAGTAGCTGGAACTATAGGCATGCACCACCATACCCAGCTAATTTTTTGATTTGTTGTAGAGATGAGGTCTCACCAAGTTGCCTGGGCTGGTCTCGAACCCGTGGGCTCAGGAAATCCTCTCACCTCAGCCTCCCAAAATTCTGGGATTATAGGTGTGAGCCACTGCAGCCGGACTCCAAAGCAGTATTTTGACAGCATAGCAACCTGTTAACAATGGACTGCCTCTGGTGAGTGCTGGCAGGAGCAGATGAGGAAAAGGGAGCCTTTGGGTTTTCGTTTTTTTTTTTTTCCAGTTGGAATCTCATCTGTGGCCCAGACTGGAGTGCAGTGGCCGCTCCCGGCCACCGCAGCCTCGACCTGCTGGGCTCTGGCAATCCTTCCACCTCAGCCTTCCAAGTAGCTGGAACTACAGGCGCGCGCTACCACACCTGGCTAATTTTTTTATTTTATTGTAGAGATGAGGTCGCGCCAAGTTGCCCGGGCAGGTCTCGAACCCTCGGGCTGAGGCAATTCACTCACCTCAGCCTCCCAAGGCGTGGGATTACAGGCTGAGTCACCAAGCCCGGCTTTGTGTTTTCATTTTTTTACTTTAAACATCTTTGTACTGTCTAACTGTTTTTAAAAAGTACTTTTTAATGAAACACTGAACAAAGTAAAAGGGTACAATTATAAAATCAAGAATTTCCACATTTATTTTACCCTCTGATTAGTCTCACTTAGCTCCCTTAGGAGACTGTAGCACTGAGAGCAGGCACCGAATGTCTTCCACAGTGCTCAAGGTCCCCCAGAGCTCTCCCATTGCAGATGCGCTACATCTGGATCAGCAGAGGGGAAGGTGATGGGGGCGAGAGGCGTCAACAAGTCTTGGAATGAGCCTTAAAAAAAAAGGCATTTGCAGCCGGGCTCGGTGGCTCAGCCTGTAATCCCGCGCCTTTGGGAGGCTGAGGTGAGTGGATTGCCTGAGCCCGTGGGTTCGAGACCCACCTGGGCAGCGAGACCTCATCTCTACAATAAATCAAAAAATCAGCCGGGCGTGGTAGCGCGTGCCTGTAATTCCGGCTACTCAGAAGGCTGAGGCGGAAGGATCGCCGGAGCCCAGCAGGTCAAGGCCGCGGTGGCCGGAAGCGGCCACTGCACTCTAGTCTGGGCGACAGAGTGAGACTCCAACTCAAAAAAAAAAAAAAAAAAGGCATTTCCATTTGGAAGGGAGACTTCAGAATACACGGATCTATTATCTTCCCCATGTGAAATGCTAATATCTACTCACAACCCTGCCCACTCTGCTCCGTCAACATTTAGAACCCCACTTGAACGAGATGTAAGCAGGAATGAGGAATTTGGAAATCTTCTATCCTAAACCGCAAAATGTCATACTAGGCAGAAGCTATAGGTTTAAATGAGGTCAAGGAGAACAACCGCGTGAAAGCAGCTGCCGACAAACCTGTCCCAAATTTACTGAAGGGGTGCTTGGGATTTCCTGTAGCTTTCTCCAACTGAAAGAGTCTCCAAGCATCATTCATCACATTCTTCTCATGTTCCGAATCCACTGCGTTCACCTCTCTGTCTTTGCAACTCTCATCAAACAAGGGGCACAGGAAAAACTGTGCAAACCTAAGGGTGTGAAACATAATTAACAACTTGAAAGCTGCCATTTTAAAAGAATGACCTTTTAAAAATATTTCTGAAATTCATAGATGGGAAATATCATTCTATAAGATAAAAAACTATCATTGCTACTAAGAAAAAAGAAGTAGGCCGGGCTCGGGGCCTCAGCACTTTGGGAGGCCGAGGCGAGTGGATTGCCTGAGCCCGCGGGTTCAAGACCCACCCGGGCAGCTTGGCAAGACCTCCTCTCTACAATAAATCAAAAACTAGCTGGGCGTGGTAGCGCACACCTATAGTTCTGGCTACTTGGAAGGCTGAGGCGGAAGGATCGCCAGAGCCCAGCAGGTCGAGGCTGCGGTGGCCGGGAGCGTACCACTGCACTCCAGTCTGGGTGACAGAGTGAAACGCCAACTCAAAAAAAAAAAAAAAAAAAAAAAGGAAAGAAAAAAGAAAAAAGAAATATAAAGTAAATTCTAGCCAGGTGTAGCTCACACCTATAATCCCAGCACTTTGGGAGGCCAAGGTGAGAGAATTGCCTAAGCTCACGGGTTTGAGACCAGCCTGGGCAACTTAGTAAGACCTCATCTCTACAATAAATAAATAAAAAAAATTAGCCAGGCATGGTGGCTCATGCCTATAGTTCTAGTTACTTGGAAGGCTGAGGCGGAAGGATCGCCTGAGCCCAGCAAGTCGAGGCTGTGGTGGCCGTGAGTGTGCCACTGCACTCCAGCCTGGACGACAGAGTGAGACTCCAACTCAAAATAAATAAATAAATTCTAAGAAGTAGAAGAAAAATATAATGTCATACATAAGTAAATGAAGAGGAGCTGATCTACCCTTGTTGATAAACAGTAAAAATATTTTAAAAATTAACATCAGGCTGGGTGTGGTGGCTCACACCTGTAATCTCAGCACTTTGGGAGGCTGAGGTGAGAGAATTGCCTGAGCCCAGGGGTTCCAGACCAGTCTGGGCAACTTGGCGAGACCTCATCACTACAATAAATCAAGAAACATTCATCGAGCGTGGTGATACATGCCTATAGTTCCAGCTACTTGGAAGGCTGAGGCGGAAGGATCACCTGACCCAGCAGGTTGAGGCTGCGGTGGCCGGGAGCGGCCACAGCACTCCAGTCTGGGTGACAGAGTGAGACTCTGACTTAAAAAAAAAAAAAAAAAAAAAGAAAGAAAGAAAGAAAGAAAAAGGTAGATGATAGTTCTCAGGCAAATAAATCTTAAATTTACAGTTTTAAGTGCAATTTCACTAAGACTCAGCATCTGAGGACAAATAAATTAAGTGACCTATTTTAAAAATATTCTCAACGTGAATATTTTTTCCTTATGAAAAAACCTCAAATTAAAAAAATAATGAGCCAGGTGTGATGGCTCATGTCTACCATCACTTTGGGAGGTCGAAGTGAGAAGATTGCCAGTTCAAGACCAGCCTGGGAACTTGGTGAGACCTCATCTCTACAATAAATTAAGAAATTAGCTGGGCATGGTGGCGTGTGCCTGTAATTCCAGCTACTTGAAAGGCTGAGGCGGAAGGATCAGCTGAGCACAGTAGTTTGAGGCTGCAGTGGCCACAAGCGTGCCACTGCACACCAGCCTGGGCAACAGAATGAGACTCCAACTCAAATAATAATAATAATAATAATGCAGTGAAAAACCTCAGGTATGACACAGTAGCATGAGCAAGCCATGATTATAGTTTTATGAAACAGTAAGAGAAACAGTCTATAAATTTTAATAAGCAGTGACTAAACAAATAACATGGTATGTAACTTTAACATAAGAAACCAATATGTTTTTCTGGAGGCTATTCTTTAATAATAGTACCAAAGTTTAACTAAGATACCCAAGATAAATTAACTCTCCTATATTAGCCTGCAATTTAAGTCAGGATTTCATGTAGTAATCTTTCTTACATGATTTCATGTAGAAACTTTACATCTCATCTAATAAGAGCAAGACTCGGAATTCAGAAAAAGCCAAAGGCACGGATTCTGAATGGGACCACTTCTTCACCGGGCCTGAGACTCTCCGGTCTATAAACATCTCAGTTACTACACCTCACGGTCCAGCTGTCACAGAAGCCATTACCATTACCATTACTTGTTATTTATTTTAAGTGCACAAGTGAATAAGATACTGTGCTAAGCACGTTACACATACCAATCCAAAGGGGAACTCTATCTATCTCAAGTTTATAACCCAAAATGTATGGAAGCGAGAATTTCTGGACACGTAACCTCTTTTACTATCTCAATACACCCAGGCTAGGAAGGTGTCTAACAACTACCTACCAAAGCTGGATAGGCCCATGTAAAGGGTCATGTTTTGACACAGTATCATCAAGTTTTTTTAAATGATGCTCCTTTATAAGTGGAGTTTTACTCTGAGCTAAGTAATAGACATCCTTCATCATACAGAGATGTATTAGATGAACATCTGCTGTAGCATTTGTAAAGCAGGAAATTAAATTCAGTGTTTGATCCCAGGGAACTCGTTAATGGAAGTCTTCTGGGAATATATATAAAAGATGATTATACCACAAAGCTGTTGCCTAAAGACTGAAATATAAGATGGAATAAGTAGGAAACAGCCAACTTTGACCCAGCCACATATTGTAAACCCATGCTAATTTGTTTCAAAATACAATGATGATTATTAATATAAGTAAGCAAATAAAGTCGACAATGACTAAAACTACAAAGTCAAACCTCATAACAGACCCATCAAAAAGTTACTGAACTATAACTTAGGTACACAGAAAACTATAAAAATTCACCAAGGATAAACACTTTGGATAATGAATCAAATCACCGATATAACAAAAAGTTAGAAACGGTTAGCTGTACAAAAAAATGACCAAGAAATTAAACTGGTCTAATGGAGCTTGCTCCAGAAAATACTTTCAAAATATCCCCAGGGCTGAAACAGCAGGTCAAAACATTCTGTATCTATTAAGTATCCTTGAGAAGTAAGAAACAGGAGAAGAACAGAATATTTAAGGTCTGGCATTCTGGAACAGGAAGTGTGTCTGAAAAGAGATCCGTGCCACTATCCCAGGTCAGTCTTTGTCACTTGCTTTATATGCGACACCAGTTAGAACTAGTGGGAACACCAGTGGGAAAGACTAGTGAGAATTTTACAAGTCAGTAAAATATTTTGTAGGCCTGTAGGCTACTTTAAAGTTACATACCATTATTTTTCCTTTACCACAAAGTAAATATATATCACTCATTTTTTCTTTTTGAGAAAAATACTGGTTAAAATACTTTAACAGAAACTATAAAGCCATGAAACCATCTATGTAAAAAGTCACTGCTGTTTCAGTTTTTTTTTAGTTGGAGTCTCACTCTGTCGCCCAGACTGGAGTGCAGTGGCCGCTCCCAGCCACCACAGCCTCGACCTGCTGGGCTCCAGTGATCCTTCCACCTCAGCCTTCCGAGTAGCCGGAATTTCAGGCGCGCGCTACCACGCCCGGCTAATTTTTGATTTATTGTAGAGATGAGGTCTCACCGCCCAGGCGGGTCTTGAACCCGCGGGCTCAGGCAATCCACTCACCTCAGCCTCCCAAAGGCGCGGGATGACAGGCTGAGCCACCGAGCCTGGCTTACGGTTATTGTTATTATTTGAATAGGAGTATCCCTCTGTTACCCAGGCTGGTGTATAGTGGCACAATCGCGGCTCACTAACCTGGACCTCCTGGGCTTAGGCAACCCTTCTGCCTCAGCCTCCTCAGTAGCTGGGACTACAGGCACTCACCACCATTCCTCACTAATTTTTTCATTTTCATTTTTATTTTTTAGAGACAAGGTCTCACTATGTTGCCTAGGCTGGTCTTGAACCCCTGGGCTCAAGCAATCCTTCCTCCTCATCCTCCCAAAGTGCTGGAATTACAGTCATGAGCCACCACACCTGACCTGTAACCGTTATTATTAATGTGATAGGACTGAAAAGTGGGATAATTCATAAGGTATTCAGCACTACCTGTCGAGGGCACCTTCTAGGTGTTCATGGGAGACATCAAAATAGTAATTGGTATGTTCTCCACTAGTAAAGGCATTTGAACTTCCTGCATGCTCACTGAGAAACTGGCTGTATTCATTTTCTTTAGGGTATTTCTTTGTTCCCAAAAAAAGCATATGTTCACAAAAATGACTTAAACCAGCAATATTTGGAGGATCTGATAATGAACCTGAAAGAGAAAACACACATATAACAAATCATTATTTTATGTTGAAAGCTAGTAAGGACAGATGAATTACAGATGATTTTGAATGCTTGTTAGCATGATGACTCCAACCATACAATCAGAGAAAGCTAAGCATGGGCTGCTTGGTATTATTTAGAAGGTAAACCAGTAGTCAGAAGACCTGGTTTCTAGCCACTACTCTTCATTAGTTGGTAACCTTGGGCAGATTACTTAACCTCCCTGAACATTAGTTTCCTCACACTCTGGAGGGAAAGAAAGGGTTAAATTCACAGTTTTACAAGAGCTAGATTTTTCTTGTCATGGTTTTCTTCTCTTGTAGGAACATAGTAGAGTTGCTCTTTAAGAGCAAGGGTTTGAGAGTTACTGGCTCTACTAGCTGTAAAACGTTAAACACAATACTTTATCTTGTCTCAGTCACTTCTTCTGTATCTAAGAGGGTCATATCTTATTTACTCAATCCTAAAAAAGTGTTAAATAAAGCTCTTCAAAGAGAAAAAAAGAAGCACTGTCCCACTAACTATGTACATAGCTAAAAAGCAACACAATTATAGCAACATTAAATATAGGAGAAATGTGCAAAAATCTACAAGATATGGTATGGAGTATACCAAAGTGAAAAAATCAGAACTGTTACTGTAAAGAACAGGAATGAATTTCCTTGCTGATAGGTCACCTTAGGTGGGAGCCTAACGAGATGGCCTTAGTAAATGCAAGATTACTTGTAGTTACCAACAGCAATAGAGGGTTCTGGTACCAAATCAGGTATATCAAACTGGTAACTATCAGGTCTTTATTTACATTCATATGGAAAGTTCTATTACATTCCAACATTAGGCTAATGGAACCGAACAAAGCTTTCAACTTTAACTTGTACCTATGTGTACGTCCAGCGCTGCTGATGACTTATCCGTGGTGGGATCACTCACTAGAAGTACTTTGATGCCATTGGCCAGCTCTAGCCCACGGTATTCTCGCTTGTCCTCAGGAGATTTGATAATGTGATTTCCTATCCTCTTGATGGCCGGATTATTCATTTTGCTACAAGTCTTTTTCTGGAAACTGAAAAGAAAAAGATTGTTGAATTGTGATTGCTTACTTTTTTTTTTCCTTAAAGGACAAAGAATAACAGCAAGGGAACCCATTTAATACGTCATTAGATTTTAAAATGCCTGGAGGGGCCAGGCACGGTGGTTCACGCCTATAATCCTAGCACCTTGAGAGGCCGAGGTGAGAGGATTGCCTGAGCTCCCAGGTTCAAGACCAGTCTGGGCAACTTGGCAAGACCTCATCTCTACAATAAATCAAAAAATTAGCCAGGCGTGGTGGAGTGTGCCTGTGGATCCAGCTACCTGGAAGGCTGAGGTGGAAGGATCGCCTGAGACCCACAGGTAGAGGCTGCGGTGGCCGTGAGCGTGCCACGGCACTCCAGCCTGGGCAACAGAGACTCCGACTCGAAAATAAAATTAAATTTAAATTAAAATGCCTGGAGGAAACCCTTTATAGTCTACTTACAGGGTGTAGTCATTCCTCTCCTTACTACTTATTCTTTCCGAGAAATGCTAAAATACTGCTTTTATGGAGTCATACTCAAATCTAACATTGCATATGGATGGGGGTTTGAGACAGAGTGAGGTTGGCGTGCTGACCTAGAATAGGGTTTTCTTTCATACATATTTCAGAGGTATCTGCTAGAGTGAGTAAGGTGAGAGGTTGTGTAAGAATTATTAGTGGGTCAGCCAAAACACTGCTCAACCTGATGAAATTCAAAGATAAGGGAGATCTGGAACTCATGAGTCTGGCATGAACATGCTCAGAACACAGGGAACAACCACCAGTGACTAATAATCCTGTGAAGTCCTAATACAAAATGAGAGACCTGCGCTATCCTATGATAGCAGCAAAAACAAGGACATCAAACGAACAAAAAGTTGAAAGGTAGGTTTTGTAGTCTGCTGAAGAGTTGAATGCCAGAGCAGGAACAGTCCAGCAATCGTAACAGAGATGTTAGATAAATTATCTTACAAAGGGCTTCCTCTGATGGTCTCCTTTCTGCTCTAGAAAGGCTAGAAATACAGTGACGGGAAAGGACAAGCAGCACACAGAATCCGGTAGAGTGTCGGTTGCTATGGTGCAGTGAAGGGATTTTCCAGAGTTTGGGGTATGTAATGATTTTTAAGAGGCAGATGTGAGCAGAGATTAAGAGTCTGACATCTTTAACAGCTTAAAAATAAATATTTACCATTAAAAAAAGAGTAAGGCAGATGTTATTTTTGTCTGCAACGGAGACTGCATAATAGACAAAAAAAAATTGAGCCTGCTATTACTGGCAGGTTAACAAACCAATTGGGTAAAGCCAAAAACATATCTGAAACTACAGGGGAAAAACAACCCTGTGCTAGCACATTTGCTTCTCATCTGGAAGACAAAAGAAAGTGAATATGATGCTCCTTAAAGACTGACAGACAGCTGGATTTAAAGGGAAATAAGAGGGGGCGGACATAGGCACACAATTACTTGGAATAAAATATTTTGCGTTAAAATCTTGAGATTAAGAGAGGGAAAAATCTCGTTTGCTTTTACCAGAGTTCCTACCTGTCTGAAATCTTCTAAACCTATTTTCAATCTAAATAACAACTGATAAGCCAAAGAAGTTTGTCACAATTATGGCTGACCCTAAATCCTTTTATTTATTTTTTCTCCCTAGATCTTCTTTTGAGGAGAGAATATATGAAATTTTAAAGATCAATAGGTCATACTAAATATATAATACTGATGCTTAAAAAATCATAAAGTGCTTTACACAGATAGTGCCGATGGTCTTGCCCTATTCATAGCAAAAATAATTTCTTGAAAAACAAAGCAAAAATATGATACTAACATTTTGGGGCTGTAAGGTCACTGAAGGAAAATTCAAAAGCAACTAGGAAGTGAAAAGCCATTATTAGTAACTATTTTCTGCCTCATTAGCCACAAGCCATTTAAGTTCAATGTAAAAAAGATGAAAATATCTTAGTGTAAAGTCTGAAAAATGATGTTTTGTGCTAAAAAAAATACTAATGGTCCTCAGGATGACAGGAAATGGTCTATATAAGACTCTGAAGAGGGGGTACAAAGAACCTTCGCTAGGCCAGGTTGCTTATGTCCATAATCCCAGCATTTTGGGAGGTTGAGGCAGGATTGCTTGAGTCCAGGAGTACAAGATCAGACAAGGTAACATACCAAGACCTTGTCTCTATAAAAAGAATTTTAAAAGTTAAGCAGTCATGGTGACGCATGCCTGTCGACCTAACTGCCCAGGAGACTGAGGCGGAAGGTTTGCCTGGGCCCAGGAGGTTGAGGCTGTGGCGAGCTGTGATCGCACCACTGCACTCCAGCCTGGGCGACGGAGTGAGACCCCACCTTGATAAACAAACAATCAAAGTACTAATTTTTAAAAATGAGTGTCAACCTAGCAGCAACACGACACAAACTAGGAGGCAGGAGGCAGCCTCCATTAAAACCCCCAGTAAGAGTATGGTGTTAAAAGGTTACAGTAAGAATGTCAGCGCACAACAAAGAGGTTTAAACTCCAAAGGCCTTGGGCTTCTCGTGATGGTTTTCCCCAACTCCCACTATTGTGCTTGCCCTAGCTAGTTTGATTTAGGGGAACCAAGGATTACAAAAGATTAAAATGTAACAATGATGATGACGATGAAGCTTTAAAACTTCTGTCCAAACCTCAACTGCAATGAGGTGCTCTGGTAGTATAAACTGTTCTACGGAGTTAAAAACTCTGTATCACCAGGTGTGGTGGCTTACACCTGCAATCCCAGCACTTTAGGAGGTGGAAGTGAGAGAACTGCCTGAGCTCAGGGGTTGAGATCCGTCTGGATAACTTGACAAGACCTTGTCTCTACAGTAAGTTAAAAAATTAGCCGGGTGTGGTGGCGTGCACCTGTAGTTCCAGCTACTTGGAAGGCTGAGGCGGAAGGATCGCCGGAGCCAAGCAGGTCGAGGCTGTGGGGGCCGGGAGCGTGCCACTGCACTCCAGCCTGGGCGACAGAATGAGACTCCAACTCAAAAAAACAAAACAATTAGTCTAACTACTTTTAGACATTTGCACAAAGGATCAAGATCAGCTATAAATGTCCAAGCTGGCACTCTCCCAAATCAAAAATCATGACTTCTTGAGAAAGCAAAAGCCAAAAGAAACAGCAGCAACATTTTCAAACAAGGCCTGTTCCCAGCAATCCATATGCAATAGGCATTCTGGCTTTACCTGTAGCCACCAACACTTCCCGTAACGGCTGGACTCTCACCTTCTTCGACTCTCACGTTCTGGAGAACTGAAGAAAATGACTGGGAACTTCACCTCTGATGACGATGAGTTTACCGACAGCTTGCCTGTCTCTGTATTTATCCTCATGAGCTCACCTGTCTTTCCACTTCAGCTCATTAGCATACAGCTTCAAGAGTCATTTTATTGATTGCAAATGTTCTTCAATAAGCAAGTATTCTGACATTTTAGATGACAAGATAGTGCTAACTCAAATGCTTTCCCAGACACTTGGTATGTTTAATCTTTCAAAGTCAAAATTTTAGGAGCAATAAAATTACTTTCAACTTTAGGGACATTAACATACATTGGAAACAGCATCATAAGGCACGGAATTGTCTGTTTTCAGCATGCTGACAAACTGGAGAGATGTTTAGTAAAATTACAACACATTCTGTAATTTTTTTCAGAATTAAATGACCGTGACTATAATCACTGAAGGTAAAAGCTGAAAGAGCCATAATATATTATCTAGTCCTTTGCAGTTCATGAACAGGCAGCACTGGCTCCTCCTAGATGTGTGTCCAAAATGCAAAATATCAACCCACCAGAGACCTACCGAGACATAATCTGCATTTGAACAAGGTCCCTAGGTGGGCTAGTCCCATCATCTTCACCTACAAGGAAACCAAAGCTCAAGGAGCTTAAGTCAGTTGCCCAAGATCATACCACAAAAAGTTACAATTAGATCTCAGCTGCTAACGCCCAGTCTTGTGTCCAGCCTCGCCCCCCCCATCCAAACCAGCATTTAAGAGGGCCTAGGAAGGTCCAGGCACTGCAACAAGCATGCTGGCTACAAAGATGAGAACACCAGAGCCTTTGTTCTGAAGGAACCCAGACTAGTGACAGGGTCAGATATGAAAACAGGTCATGATCTTCTAAGTGTGGTCACAAAGTTGTTCCTGGAGCACCTACCCTGTCCAGGAGGAGAAAGAGGAGGTGAGTAGAAGCATGCCAACCAAAAGGCAAGGGGATGATCAAAGCAGAAGGGAGTACCCGAGCAAAGTCCAGCAGTGAAAAAAGCAAGAGGAAGAAGGTGGAAAACAAGAAGCTTGGCATCCTTGACCTACAACGGAAATCACCACTTACAAAGATCCCTAAAGGTCTAAATTCCAGGTGTGTAAAAAACAATCCCCAAAGAGAAGGTCATTTCCAAGTTCCATACCACCATGCAAATAATCTTCTAATTCAGATAACCTTGCAGTCTCTTTCTCACCTCTCTGCAGTGTTTCGCAGACTGGGAAATTTTACTTTGCCTTTTGTTCCCCACTCACCCCACATGTCCCCCTCACAAATTTAAACTTAGACCTAGCCGGGCTTGGTGGCAGCCTGTAATCCCTCGCTTGGGGAGGCTGAGGTGAGTGGATTGCCTAAGCCCGCGGGCTCGAGACCCGCCTGGGCAACTTGGTGAGACCTCATCTCTACAATAAATCAAAAATTAGCCGGGCGTGGTAGTTCCAGCTACTTGGAAGGCTGAGGTGGAAGGATGGCCTGAGCCCAGCAGGTCAGGGCTGCGGTGGCCGGGAGTGGCCACTGCACTCCAGTCTGGGCGACAGAGTGAGACTCCAATTCAAAAAAAAAAAAAAAAAGGACTTCCTTTGGGGGAAATAAAGTCACAAAACACAAAAAAATTAATATTTAAAAAAATAAATAAACTTAGACCTGATTTAGAAATGATGACCTATAAACCCCAACGGGTGGGTGCTCATGCTAACAGTGTGTTACAAAGCAAAACCTCCCTTCTGTGGAATCCACCCATCCACTCCCCAAACCGCAGGTGAAGTCAAGGCCTGTGGCACTCACATATGGAGGTGGAGTCCAGAGAGAAAATGCCTGGAATTAAAGCCACACCACACAACAGTCCTGCTTCCTTGTAAAGAGCAGAGGTCGTAGGTAGAGAGATGTCAAGGTGGCGGTGGTATAAGCCCAAGATGCCAAGATATCAGCAAGGTTTAAGACCACACATTCCCAAGTACTATTAATGTTACTTGAGCTAAAAAATAAGGTGTTTCAGGGCACCATCTAGCCACGGCTCTTCGGTTAAAGGGCCAGGTACACCTCACTTTATAACCAGCTGGACCAGACAGGTGGGTATAAAATAAAATCCTGTCATTAAATCTTATTGCCCATGATGAGATGCTTTGCCTTTCAGGCAGAATGTCAGCTGTTCTGACTCTATGTCCTGGCCCTCTGGAAAGGAGGTCCTGATCAAGTTAACCCTCAATGGAATTAGGGTGGTTGCAATTTTTAAAAATCCTAATATCATTTTAGAGGTAAGTGCTTTTGCAAATTTTGTTTTGGTTTTGATGCATGCATATCAATTGCTGTTAATTCCAAAATGACAGGCTCAACGTGGAACAGTTCAGAGAGTTTATAAAGTTTAAGCAAATTACACCTCCTGCCACACAAAAACTATAGGAAATTCCTTACGATTGATATTTGGATATTTCACAAGTATCCTTCTTCCACATGGAGTTTTCAAGTTATTAGAAAATGTGACTTAGATAGCACTGTACAAAACTAATCCTAACAATCATTCTTCCCCTTTTTTTCGAGCTGGGGTCTCATTCTGTTGCCCAGGCTGGAGTGCAGTGGCACAATCATGGCTCACCACAGCCTTGACTTCCTGGGCTCAGGCACTCCTTCCACCTTGGCCTCCCAAGTAGCTGGGACTACAGGTGCACACCACCATTCCCAGCTAATTTTTTGATTTTTCAGTTGGAGTCTCACTCTTTGTTGCCCAGGCTGGATTGCAGTGGCATGCTCACGGCCACCGCAGCCTCGACTTGCTGGGCTTGGGCAATCCTTCCACCTCAGCCTTCCAAGTAGCTGGAAATACAGACATACGCCACCACGCCTGGCTAGGTTTTTGTGATTTATTGTAGAGATGAGATCTCACCAAGTTGCCCATGCTGGTCTCAAACCCCCAGGCTCAGATAATCCTCTCACCTCAGTCTCCTAACGTGCTGGGATGACTGGCTGAGCCACTGCACCTGGCCCCAGCTAATTTTTAAAAATTTTTGTAGAGACAAAATCTTGCTGACCAAGCTGGTCTCCAACTCCTGGGCTCAAGTAATCCTCCCACCTCCGTCTCCCATAGTGCTGGGATTACAGGTGTGAGCCACCACACCCAGCCTACTCCCATTTTTTTAAGTGTCACAAGCTGTATAAACTACTCATTTAATCTTTCCACACAGCTGTCCATGGTCCTCCTCCTCAACCCCAGATTGGAAACAAAAGCTCAGTGGTTAAGTGTTTTGCCCAAGTGCAACCGCACAGCTGATTTGTGGCAAAGCTGGAACAAGAGAGAAACAGGAAGTGTGGGAAGGGGAGGGGTGGAAGGTGGCCTGCAGGAATCACGGGTGGCTTTCCTCTAGCTCTTGCTCACAGTCCTTCCCTGACCCCATTCTTCTCCCCTTACAGTCCCAAATACCCAAACCCAGCAAACAAAAATTAAAGCACATCAAAATAAATGCTCCCGCCGGGCTCTGTGGCTCAGCCTGTCATCCCAGCACTTTGGGAGGCCGAGGTGAATGGACTGCCTGAGCCCACAGGGTCGAGACCAGCCTGGGCAACTTGGTGAGACCTCGTCTCTACAGTAAATCACAAAAAACTAGCCAAGAGTGGTAGCGCGTGCCTGTAGTTCCGGCAACTTGAAAGGCTGAGGCTGAAGGATTGCCTAAGCCCAGCAGGTTGATGCTGGGGTGGCTGTGAGTGTGCCATTGCACTCCAATCTGGGTGATGGAGTGAGTCTCCAACTCTAAATAAATAAACGCTCCAAGGAAAGTTTTTCAATTTTTCACTCCTCTATCCCCACGTAAAACGAGAGGCAGTGGCAGGAGCCTGGAGAAATGCTTCTAACCTAAAGGAGTCCCTGAGTCGAGAACTGTATTGTCCCACCACACGCTGCCATGAAAAAAATACATATATGGCAGGGTTAAACGTATAACAGGTTTCAGGAGAAGAAGAGACTGTACAGAACTGTCTCCTGCACGGAAAGGAACATGAAAATAATGTTTCATGTTATGAAACACTGCTACAGTGGAAATGGTTAAGTTTACAGATACCGTTTTTCAAAAGTATACATTAAACCACATGAAAAGAAAAGGAGAAATCATAATCATCTTGGTGCATGCAGAAAAGTAGCTAATTAAATTCAACAACCATTCATGTCTTTTTTTTTTCTTTTGAGTTGGAGTTTCACTCTGTTGCCCAGGCTGGAGTGCAGTGGCATGCTCACAGCCACCGCAGTCTCGACCTGCTGGGCTCAGGTGATCCTTCTGCCTCAGCCTTCCAAGTAGCTGGAACTACAGGTGCGCACTACCACGCCCGGCTAATTTTTTTGATTTACTGTAGAGATGAGGTCTCGCCAAGTTGTCCAGGCGGGTCTCGAACCCGCGGGCTCAGGCAATTCACTCATCTCAGTCTCCCAAAGCGCGGGATTACAGGCTGAGCCACCGAGTCCATCCACATGTCTTTTTTCAAAAGTCAGCAAACTAGAATGAAAAGAAACTGCTTCAACTGAAAAAGAGTATCTACAAAAACTATATCAGTGATCATACTCAACACTGAGATAATGCACCCCCCACAAACAGGATGCCACTATCACTTCCTCTATTAAACACTGTATCTGTAGTTCTAACTAGTCTAGGCCAGGTATGGTAGCTCACACCTGTAACCCCAGCACTTTGGGAGGTGGGGGGTGGGGGCGAGAGGAGAGCAGGGGTTTAAGACCAGTCTGGAAAGCATGGCAAGAACTAACCTCTACAATAAATTTTTTTTTAAAACTGCCAGATGTGATGGCACACACCTGTAGGTCCACCTTTTTGGAAGGTTGAGGGGGAAGGATCACCTGAGCCCAGCAGGTGGAGGCTGTGGTGGCCATAAGCATGACACTGTACCCCAGATTGACTCCAACTCAAAATAAATAAAGTATAAGTAGCAGAAGAAAAATATAATGTCAAATATATGTAAATGCAGGGGCAGAGGCGAGAGGATTGCCTGAGTCCAAGGGTTCGGGCAACTTGACAAGTCACCTCTACAATAAATCAAAAAATGAGCCAGGCAAGGTGGCGCATGCCTGTAGTTCTAGCTACTTGGAAGGCTGAGGTGGAAGGATCACCTGAGTTCAGCAAGTTGAGGTTACAGTGGCCACGAGTGTGCCACTGCATTCCAACCTGGGCGACAAAGTGGGACTCCCACCCAAAAAATAAAATAAAGCACAAGTGCAAGGAAAAAATCAAGCTATTCTTTCATGTCAGGACAGTCATCACCCTTGGGGCTTGGGGCAGTGATTAGAAGGGAGAATGAGGGGAGCTTCCGGAAGCTGGTCATATGCTAGTTATAAAGCCAGGCAACATGGCACGTGCCTGTAGTCCCAGCTACTCAAGAGGATTGACTGAGCCCAGCAGTTTGAAGTTGCAGTGAGCCATGACTGTGCTACTACACTCCAGGCCTGGGCAACAGAGTGAAACCCAGACCGAAAAGATAAAAATGTATGGTTGCATCACACCTGGGTAACCGTCACAGGGCTTCTCCTGTAAACATGTTACGCATGGCCGGCTGGGTATGGTGTAGTCAGAGTCACGGGGGATGAAAGTATTCACCAAGACAGGCAGGAATTAATGAACATAGATTTGTTAAGAGAAGACAGAAAGCCGGGCTCGGTGGCTCAGCCTGTAATCCCGCGCCTTGGGAGGCTGAGGCTTGGGAGGCTGAAGCGAGTGAGTTGCCTGAGCCTGCGCGTTGAGCCTGCGCGTTCGAGGTTTGCCTGGGCACCTTAGCGAGACCTCATCTGTATAATAAATCAAAAATCAGCCAAGCATGGCAGCGCACACCTGTAGTTCCAGCTACTCGGAAGGTTGAGGCGGAAGGATTGCCAGAGCCCAGCAGGTTGAGGCGGAAGGATTGCCAGAGCCCAGCAGGTTGAGGCGGAAGGATTGCCAGAGCCCAGCAGGTCAAGGCTGCGGTGGTCCAGAGCAGCCACTGCACTCCAGTCTGGGTGACAGAGTGAGACTCCAACTCCAAAGAAAACTTAAAAAATAGACAGAAAAGGTACAACACACAGAACAGCAACAAGAGTATCTAACACAAAACAGCAGAGGCCTGAGGTTCTTCCCAGTGGAGCTTGACCCTCTCATCAGTTAGGGTGAGTTTTAGGATTCCCATTGTGCACCTGGGTTCCTGTCATGCAAATGAGGTAGTTCTGGATTGGTTGATGTTTGACCTTGAGGTAAGCCGCTCATGGGCTAGCTGGAGGTTTGCAGAGTGGCTGGTCACTTGTGGGTTTTTGTTTCTTTAACTGCAACAGTTGACTCTTTGTCATGGAACCAGCAGCAAATGTTTTTCAACTGGCTTTTCAGTTTCTATGATTCTTGTAATCTCATTCTGAGATTTTCTTCCTCAAAACAGTTTACCCAATTTACCCAGTTGATGCTGGCCTACTTAGGCCTCATGTTCCTTCACAAAACAGGTGTAAATAAGTAAACTTCACCAAGGTGTTTGGCACATAGTGGGCATCCACAAATGGTAATTAACCTTATTATTATAATTATCATCATTATTATGGCCCTATGAAGGTGAGATGAAAATAGACCACTATGTTATTACTAACATTCTTAATACATACTCATGTGGATTCCAGTTGTATATATCACCTCTGGAGGTCAAAAACAGTCACTGAGCAGGCCGGTAATAGGATTATACCTTATAAGACTATCAGGAAAACAAATAAATAATTATCCCTTTATAATTGCTATAGGTGAGCTAATGGTGACTACTTCCCCCACCCACCAGAGCACATGTGGCAATGACTGGAGACATTTTTGATTGTCACAACTGAAGATGCTACTGGCATATAGTGTGTGAATGTCGGGGACGCTGCTAAGCATCCCACAATGCGCAGGATAGCCCCTACCACAAAGAAGGATCTGGCCCTAACTGTCAATAGTGCTAAGGATGAAAGACCCTAGTTTACAGTTCTGACTTGATCACCCAAAAATAAGATGAAAATAGGCCAGGCTCAGTGGCTCGGCCTGTAATCCCAGCGCTTTAGGAGGCTGAGGTGAGTGGATTGCCTGAGCCCATGGGTTCGAAACCCGCCAGGGCAACTTGGTGAGACCTCATTTCCACAATAAATCAAAAATTAGCCGGGCGTGGTAACGTGCGCCTATAGTTCCAGCTACTTGAAAGGCTGAGTGGAAGGATCGCCGGAGCCCAGCAGGTCGAGGCTGTGGTGGCCAGGAGCGGCCACTGCACTCCAGTCCGGGCGACAGAGTGAGACTCCAACTCAAATAATAATAATAATAATAATAATAATAGTAATAATAATAAAATTAAATATATTAGGCACATGCAAGACTCTGGGGACAATGGAAATTAGAAAGACCTTGGAGGGGGCAAAAAGCTGATAATGAAGGAGAAAGAAAGAGGAGAGGTTTGCAGGAACCTTGTCCCTGAGTAAGCAATCTTGTATGTAAGGGGATCAGTTTAGATAGGAGCAAAACCAGTATGCCAGGACAGAGTCTGAAGGCAAGTATCTTGATTGTACATATACTTTTTAAGGGATTATTAAGGGATAATAATCACTTATTAAGGGATTATTCTTTCAATGAGCCCCTTATATAAACTGTATTATTCCCTTTTTTCCCTGGATGTGGAAATTAAACCTCAGAAAAGTTATTTGGTTAGAACCATATAGGTATAAAATAGAAGAGCCAGAACTCAAACCCAAGTCGTTAGACACCAAAGCACCGTACTCTTAACCACTTCACCAAGTTAAAAGATTATCTTATGTCCAGAGACTATACATTTCTGGAAGCATATTCACGAAATGTTGAGGATGGTTACCTATGAATAGTAGACTATCATGTAATCTTTATTATCTGTACTTTTCTGTATAATATAGAATGAATCTATATAAACTTACTGGACTTGAATGCACTAGGCTCTGCTTACTAAATGTATTAGCCTAAAGTGAACTTATTTTGGTTAACTTGGATTGGCTACATCACAATATAACAGAACTAATTAATAGAGAAAAAAACTGGACTCTATTTCCATTTATTGTTGTTGCTGATAACTCCGTTCCCTTAAGAAACTAGTTTGTTGGCTCACAACTGGGGCAATTTCCAAAAGAATTTTTTTTTTTTGAGTTTGAGTTTGAGTCTCACTCTGTCACCCAGACTGGAGTGCAGCGGCCGCTCCCGGCCACCGCAGCCTCGACCTGCTGGGCTCCGGCGATCCTTCCGCCTCAGCCTTCCAAGTAGCTGGAAATGCAGCCGTGCGCTACCAAGCCTGGCTAATTTTTTTGACTTATTGTAGAGATGAGGTCTCGCCAAGTTGCCCAGGCAGGTCTCGAACCCAGGGGCTCAGGCAATTCACTCACCTTGGCCTCCCAAAGTGGGGATTACAGGCTGAGCCACCGAGTCAGTCCCCAAAAGAATTTTTTTAAGTGGTTTGTAATGAGGGGAGAAAGCGTTGGGCAGACAATGGAACAGAACCCACAGGCAAATTCTAGAACCTACTCCCTCACCCACTGCTAATCGAATATGGCTTAACCCAATGGTGTTGTCGATTGCAGGGGCCAGTTTGTTTCTTTCTACACATAGGATAATGACTTCAGGTTATTTAGAAGTTAGCAGCCTAGATTCTCACTCTCAAATCCAAGCACTGTTGCTACAAAATCCCAGTAGCAATACACGGTGAAGAATGATTATCTACATTCTCATCCAAATCCCTAAAGGTTTTGTATTAAAATGGACTCTTTCACAATACTGCAACCAATCCATAAAAGCAACGTTCAAATATTTAAGACTTTTAGGTAAAAAAAAGTAAACCCAGCGGGCACAGTGGCTCATGCCTGTTATCCCAGTACTCTGGAAGGCTAAGATGAGAGGACTGCCTGAGCCCAGGGTTTGAGACCAGCTTGGGCAATTTGGTGAGACCTCGTCTCTACAATAAATTAAAAAATTAGCTGGGCGTGGTGGCACACACCTGTAGTTACTTGGAAGGCTGTGGCAGAAGGATCGCCTGAGCCCGGCAGGTCCAGGCTGCGGTGGCCTTAAGTGTGCCACCGCACTCCACTCCAGACTGGGTGACAGTGAGACTCCGACTCAAAAAAAAAAAAGAAAACCCACTATTTTGCTGCTGCAGCAGACAAAACTAGGCTCAATGGTAGCAGGTATAAGGACAGTAACTAATGCTTGAGTAACCAATCTAACAATCAGAATAGTCTTCACTGACTTAGTCATGTCAGGAGCACCATACCAAGTAAATATTCAAGTAAAGATTAATTTATAATGTGGTTTTCAAGTTTTTTAAGAAGAAATAGATTTTCTCCCACTGAAATCTTATGGAAGTCTAATTCATAAAATTAAATTACTCTGATCCAAGAAGGGAACAGGAAGTCACTGACACCCTCTACCAATCCATGTTAACAAAAAACCAAAACAAAACAAAATTTAGGGTTCCTCAGTTGCAGTGATACTGACAAGAATTTCCAAGGTTCTGACAAGTAGAGTTTAAAAATTAATGCAAAATCCCAATACAAATGCCAAAAAGCTATTTTGTGGAGTTAGAAAAATTGATATTAAAGTCTATATGGCTCACTGGGATTATAGATCCCAGCACTTTGGGAGGCAGAGGTGAGAGGATTGCCTGAGCTCATGGATTCAAGACCAGTCTGGGCAACTTGGCAAGACCTTATCTCTACACTAAATCGAAAAATCAGCCAGGTGTGGTGGCGCATGCCTGTAGTTCCAGCTACTTGAAAGGCTGAGATGGAAGGATCGCCTAAGACCAGTAGGTCAAGGCTGCAGTGGCCGTGAGTGTGCCACTGCCCTCCAGCCTAGTTGATAGAGTGAGACGTCAACTCAAAATAAATAAATAAATAAAGTTTATATTGGCTCATACCTGTAAGCCTAGCATTCTGGGAAGCAGAGGCCTGAGGACTGTTTGAGGTCAGGGGTTGGAGACCAGTTTGGGCAATACAATAACACCCTGTCTCTAGAAAAAAATGTAAACACTAGGCATAATAGTGCACACATGTAGTTCTAGCTACTTGGAAGGCTGAAGCAGGAGAATGTATTGAGCCCAGAAGTTCAAGGACGCAGTGAGCTATGATGATGCCATTGCACACCAGTCTGAGTGCTAGAGCAAGCCTTGGTCTCTTAAAAAATAAATAAATAAAAGGCCAAGCGCAGTGGCTTATGGGATTATAGATCCCAGCACTTTGGGAGGCCAAGGTGAGAGGACTGCCTGAGCCCAGGGATTCGAGACCAACCTGGGCAAATTGGTGAGACCTCATCTCTCCAATAAATGAAAAACATTAGCCAGGCGTGGTGGCGCATGCCTGTAGTTCCAGCTACTTGGAAGGCTGAGGCGGAAGGATCACCTGAGCCCAGCAGGTCAAGGCTGCAGTGGCCATAAGCATGCCACTGCACTCCAGCCTGGGTGACAGTGAGAGACTCCAACTCAAAAAAAAAAAGTTTACAAGAATAGCTAAGAAAACACTGAAAAGGGAAAACTCTGAGTGACTAGCTTTACCTGACATTAAAACATACTAGAAAGTCTCTGTATTAAAAACAATATGGTTCTAGAGAATGAAAAGACAAACTGACAGGCCAGAGTGGTGGCTCATGCCTATAATCCTAGCACTTTGGGAGGCCAAGGTGAGAGGACTACCTAAGCCCACAAGTTCGAGACCAGCCTGAACAACCTGGCAAGACCTCATCTCTACAATAAATCAACAAAAATTAGCTGGGCATGAATGGCGCATGCCTGTAGTTCCAGCTACTTGGAAGGTTGAGGCGGAAGGATGACCTGAGCCCAGTAGGTTGAGGCTGCAATGACTGTGAGCATGCCACTGCACTCCAGCTTGGGCAACAGAGTGAAACTCAAAAAAAAAAAGGACAAATTGACAAGTGGAAAAGACTAGAAAGTACAGAATTAGACCTAAATAAATATGGAAATTTAGTATTTAACAAAGGTAGCATTTAACTCACTGCAAATGGTGAACTTCTAATAAATAGTTTTTGGACAATTGAGTGGCTAACGAGAAAAAAATAAAATTACATCTATATCTAACATTAACAAAAATAAAAATAAACTCCCAATAAATTTTTTTAAATGTAAAAAATTAAAGTATATAAGGACTAAAAGAAAAAGTTAGAATTCCTCTTTAATTTTGGTGTAGGAAAAAAATCCAAGAGTCAGGATCAAAGACCTAAATGTAAGAGCTAAAATTATAAAACTCCCAATAGAAAACAAGGTAAACGCTCCATGACACTGAATTTGGCAAATGATTTCTTGAATATGATACCAAAAGCACAGTCAGTAAAACAATAATTTGGTGCCAGGCACAGTGACTCACACCTGTAATTCCAGCACTTTGGAAGGTGGAGGTGAGAGGACTGCCTGAATCCACAGGTTCAAGACCAGCCTGGGCAACTTAGTGAGATCTTATAACTACAATTAAAAAAAAAATAGCTGGGTGTGGTGGCACACACCTGTAGTTCCATCTACTTGGAAGGCTAAAGCAGAAAGATTCCACAGGATTACAGAGTATATTGTATGCCACTGCACTCCAGACTCAAAAATAATAACAATAATAGTAATAATAATAATTTGGACAACATTAAAAGTAAAAATTTATGTGCAAAAGGATGAAAGCCAACCTGTGAAGTGGAAGAAAATATCTGATAAAAGGTTAATATCCAGAGTTTATAAAAAAAATTCCTAAAACAACAAAAAAATTTAAAAACAGGCAGAGGTCTTGAAAAGGTATTTCTCCAAAAAAGATATACAAATGGCCAAAAAGCATATAAGAAGATGCTCAACATCAGTAATTATCAGAAAAATGCAAACAGGGCCAGGCTTGGTGGCTCAGCCTGTAATCCCAGCACTTTGGGAGGCCGAGTGAATTGCCTGAGCCCGCAGATTCAAGACCAGCCTGGGCAACTTGTCGAGACCTCATTCCTACAATAAATAAAAGATTAGCTGGGTGTGGTAGCACCGATCTGTAGTGCTGGTTATTTGGAAGGCTGAGGCAGAAGGATCACCAGAGCCTAGAATGTCAATACTGGGGTGGGTGTGAGCGTGTCACTGCACTCCAGTCTGGGTGACAGAGTGAGACACCAACTCAAAAAAAAAAAAAAGACAGAAAAATGCAAACCAAAACCATAATGAAATACCACTTCACACCCATTAGGATGACTATTATAAAAATAAAACAAAAAAGAACAAGTGTAAATGAGAATGTGGAAAACTTGAAACCTGCATACTGCTAGTAGGAATGTAAAATGATGCAGCACTGTGGAAAACAGTATGGCAGTTCCTCAGAAAACTAGAAATAGAAATACCATATGATCCAGCAATCCTACTTGGTGTATATACCCAACAGAAATTATTGCAGAGACTTGAACAAACATTTGTACACCCATGCTCATAGCAGCAAAACTGGAAATAACCAAAAGGTAGAAGTCACCTAAGTGTCCACTGATAGATGGATGGATAAACAAAATGTGGTATATACAATGAAATTTATACAACCTTAAAAAAAGAAATTCTGACACAAGCTACTACATGACCTTGAAGATGTTGTAAATGAAATTAGCCAATCATAAAAAGACAAATACTGTACAATTCTATTTAAATAAGGTAGGTAGAGCTGTCAAATTCACAAACATTCATTACAACATCTGTTTTACAGCCACCGGTCAGAATATCTTGAGGAAAAAGGCAAAACACTGTTGGTTTTTAATATAAGGTTATTCCTCTCCTCCACCACTCTCTGTTCCCCAAATTTTGTAGACAACAAATTAGACCTTGTACTTAGATCCATTTACAAACTTTAAGGATATTCAAAGTAAAGGCTAATACAAGTTTAAAATATCTTCATTTCAGGCTGGGCATGGTGGCTCATCATGCCTATAATCCCAGCAGTTTGGGAGACCAAGGTGAGAGGACTGCCTGAGCCCAAGGGTTCGAGACCAGCCTGGGGAACTTGGCAAGACCTCTATCTCTACGATAAAAAAAATTATTTTTGAGTTGGAGTCTCACTCTGTTGCCCAGACTGGAGTGCAGTGTCATGCTCCTGGCCACCGCAGCCTCAACCTGCTGGGCTCCGGGGATCCTTCCGCCTCAGCCTTCCAAGTAGCTGGAACTACAGGCGCATACTACCACACCCGGCTGATTTTTGATTTATTGTAGAAACAAGGTCTCCTCAAGATATTCTGGTTGGTGGCCCGGGTGGGTCTCAAACCCGTGGGCTCAGGCAATCTACTCGCCTCGGCCTCCCAAAGTGCTGCGATTACAGGCTGGGCCACTGAGCCCGGACTACAATAAAATTTTAAAAAATTAGCCGGATATGGTGGTACGCACCTGTTGTTCCAGCTACTTGGAAGGCTGAGGCAGAAGGATCACCTGAGCCCAGCAAGTTCAGGCTGCACTGGCCAAGAGTGTGCCACCGCACTCCAGTCTGAGCAACAGAGTGAGACTTCAACTCAAAAAAACAGACTTCAACTCAAAAAAACAGAAAAAACAAAAAAACCTGCGTTTCTTAGTGAAGGACAGTACTCTTGACCCTTGGTGTCCCAAGATGGCACACAAAGCCTAAATACTAAGGAGGTATACATGCAAGAGAACAGCCCCAAGTGGGTATCAAAGCTCAAACAGAATCAACAGGACAACCACTTACTGGGCAGCCTGACATGGGGGTGGCAGCAGTGATGAGATATTGGTACATTTAGGGACATGTATTAAATACATACTAAGGACAATGAGAACCAGGGTCCTCATTGTTAGGGAAAGGAGTTACAAATATAGAAACGAAACAAACCAAAATGAACCTTGGACTGGAATTGGAGGTATCTGTATGAACCCATGGTTTTCAATATATACAGGCAGAGACGTAAATACAGATATATGCATGTCTGTGTATACGTTTACATAGTCATATGAATTTACACAAATATACATATATAGACACACATATATTCACACACACACACATAAGATACCTATATATTTGCATACATGTGTTTCCTAGCTCTGTCCACTGTCCAGTATCCACTAAGAGAACCTGGGAGCAGTAATTCTGCTCCTTAAATAGCAACGAGTACACCTAGTACTCAGAACTAAATTTTATTCTCCACTAAAAGAAACCATGGCTCCTTGGAGAAATGGTTGACTCCAGGACTAGGGCAGAGAAAGTACAAGATGAGTCGAGAACATCTTGATGGGCCCAAAACAAAAAAGTACTAAAAAGGTGATGTTAAATGGTACAGGAGATAGCTTGAAAGGGCTCCCACTGCCCATTATTTGAGACTATTTGAACAATGGATTAAATAATGATAGTAAAGGACTAAAACCCTTTAAGTAAAATAGGACATCATAAATCCATACTGATATAGATAAATAAAATGAGTAAATTCGCCTAGTATGGTAGCTCATGCTTATAATCCCAGCTCTTTGGGAGGGGGGGTGAGATGATGGCCTGAATCCAGGGGTTCGAGACCAGCCTAGGCAACTTGGAGAGATCTTGTCTCTACAATAAATTAAAAAAATCAAGCCGGGCTTGGTGGCTCAGCCTGTAATCCCAGCGCTTTGGGAGGCTGAGGTGAGTGGATTGCCTGAGCCCGTGGGTTTGAGACCCGCCTGGGCAACTTGGCAAGACCTCATTTCTACAATAAAGCAAAAATTAGCCAGGCATGGTAGCGCGTGCCTGTAGTTCCAGCTACTTGGAAGGCTGAGGCGGAAGGATCGCCGGAGCCCAGCAGGTCGAGGCTGCGGTGGCCGGGAGCGGCCACTGCACTCCAGTCTGGGCGACACAGTGAGACTCCAAAAAAAACAAAAACAAAAACAAAAAACTCACCTAACATAACTATCTTTTGTTGTGGCGGAAACATTTGAATTTTACTTTCCTAACAATTCTGAAATATATACTTTTTTTTTTAACCTTATCCTACATACAGAATTAATACATTATTAACTATAGTCATCTTGCTGTGCAATAGATCTCAAAAATGTATTCCCCCTGCTTAATGAAAACTTTGTACCTATGACCAACATCTCCCCCTTTCGCCTCTCCCCTAACCTCTAATAATCAGTATTCTTCTCCTATAAATTCAACTTCTTTTAGATTCTAAATAAGTGAGATCATACAGTGTTTGTCTATTTGTACCTGGCTTATCTCACTTAGCATCCCAGTCTATCCATGCTGTCACAAATGGCAGAATTTCCTCCTTCTGTAATGATGAAAAGTATTCTATTGTACTATATTTTCTGTATCCATTCATCAGGTGATGGACAGTCAGGTCGATTCTGTATCTTAGCTATTGTGAATAGTGCTACAGTGAATACAGGATTACAGGTATCTCTTCAACAATACTGACTTCAATTCCCTTGGATATATCCCTGAGAAGTGAGATTGCTAGATCATATGGCAGTTCTATTTTTAGTTTTTTGAGGAATCTCAAGTCGTAACAGACTACTGCGAACAAATGCCACCAAACTGGATAATCTAGAAGAAATGGATAAATTCCTAGACACATACTACCAAGACTGAATCTGAATAAACAAAAATTGTCGGCCAGGTGCAGTGGCTCACACCTGTAATCCCAGTATTTTGGAAGGCTTAGGAAAGAGGACTGCTTGACCCCAGGAGTTTGAAACCAGCCTGGGCAACACAGTAAGCTCATCTCTACAACAACAATAACAAAAAAAAATCTGTGCATGGCAGCTTAGGTCTGTGATCCCAGCTACTCAGGAGGCTGAAATGAGATGATCACTTGAAGGCAGAGGTCAAAGCTGTAGTGAGCCAGGATTGCACCACTGCAGTCCAGCCTGGATGACAGAGAGATTCTGTAAAAAAAAAAAAAAAAGAGATACAGAAAGAAAGAGACAGAAAGAGAGAGAGAGAGAAAATCTGATCAATAGCAAGTTGGGAGAGACTGAATCAGTAATTTTTTTTAAAAAGTCTCACATGAAAGAAAAAACCCTGGGTCTCATGGCTTCACTAGTGAATTCTTACAAATATTTACAGAACTCTGTAGTTCCAGCTACTTAAAAGGCTGAGATGGAAGGATTCCCTGAGCCCAGCAGGTCGAGGCAGTGGTGGCCATGAGCATGCCACTGCACTCCAGCTTGGGCGACAGAGTAGGACTCCCAACTCAAAAAAACACAGAAAACCAAAAAACCAAGTATTTACAGAACTAATATCAATTTTTCTTGAACTCTTTCAAGAAAGTAAAGACAGACTACCCCCAAGCTCATTTTATGAAACCAGCATTACCATGATACTAAAGCCAGACAGTGACACTATGAGAACATTACAGACCAATATACTTGATAAATATAGATGTCAAAAATCCTCAAAAAAAACCCAAAACCCTAGCAAACCAAATTCAACAGCATATTAAAAGGATCATTCACACAATCAAGTGTCATTTACCTCTGGAATACAGGGATAGTTCAACCTTCTCAAATCTATAAATCACCACATTAACAGACTAAGGAAGAGAAACCCACATGATCATTTCAATAGATGCAAAAAATGAATTTGACAGGTATAGAAGGACTACTTCTATTGTATACAACACAATAAAGGCTACATACAACAAGCCCACATCATATTCAACAGTGAAAAGCTGAAAGCCTCTTCTCTAAAAATCACAAATAAGACAAAGATGCCCACTCTTACTTCTATTCATAAATGTTCATTTTCTTTTTTTTGATGATTATATTGTGGTTATATAGGAAAATATCATTGTTAACAAGAAATCACACTAAAGATTTTAGGAGTGATAGGGCATCCAACTGTCAGCTTACTGTATTTTTTTTTAATAGTTACTGTCTCACTTTGTCACCCAGGCTGGAATGCAGTGGCACACTCATGGCCACCACAGTCTCGACCTGCTGGGCTCAGGCGATCCTTCCGCCTCAGTCTTCCAAGTAGCCGGAATTACAGATGTGAGCCACCACACCCAGCTCATTTTTTTTTAATTTATTGTAGAGATGAGGTCTCATCAGGTTTTCCAGGCTGGTCTCGAACCCATGGGCTCAGGCAAGACTCTCACCTCAGTCTCCCAAAGTGATGGGATTATAGGCCCAGCATAACTTACGGTATATTGGTTCAAGAAAAAAAATTGTTGTACTATAACAACCTCAACTTTTCCGTACGACATTGTTTAAAAAAATACAGTATATCTCTCAATACTCATTCATGATAAAAACACTCAACAAACTAAAAATAGACGGGAATTTCCTCAACCTGATAAAGGGCATCTATGAAAAAAACCTCTGCTAGCATCATACTTAATGGTGAAAGACTCAATGTACCCTACAGGATTAAGAACAAAACAAGGATATCCACTCTTGCCACTTATATTCAACACTGTACTAGCGGTTCTAGCCAGCCCAACTAGACAAAGAAAAAAAAAATAAAAAGCATATAAATTGGAAAGGAAGGGGTGGGCGCGGTGGCTCAAGCCTATAATCTCAGCACTTTGGGAGGCTGAGATGAGAGGATTGCCTCAGCCCATGGGTTCGGCACCAGCCTGGATAACATGGTAAGATCTATCTCTACAATAAATACATTTTAAAAATTACCCGGGCATGGTAGCACACACCTATAGTTCCGGCTACTTGGAAGGCTGAGATGGAAGATCGACTGAGCCCAGCAGGTCGAGGTTGTGTGGCCATGAGCGTGCCACTGCACTCCAGCCTGGGCGACGGAGTGAGGCTTCAACTCAAAAATAATATAAAAATAAATCGTAAAGGAAGGAGTAAAACTAGCTTTATCTACAGAAGACATAATTTTTTATATAGAAAACAAAAATCAACTGTATTTCTATAAAGAAGCAAACGAAAAACAGAAAAACTCTATTTATAATAGAATCAAAAAATAAAATACTCAGAAATAAATTTAACAAAAGAATTGTAAAATTTGGCCAGGCATGTAGGTTCATGCCTGTGATCCCAGCACTATTTTTTTTCGAGTTGGAATTTCACTGTGTCACCCAGGCTAGAGTACAGTGGCACACTCAAGGCCACTGCAGCCTTGACCTGCTGGGCTACAGGGATCCTTCTGCTTCAGCCTTCCAAGTAGCCGGAACTACAGGGCGCACTACCACGCCCAGCTAATTTTTGATTTATTGCAGAGATGAGGTCTTGCCAAGTTGCCTGGGTGGGTGTCGAGCCCACGGGCTCAGGCAATCCACTTACCTCGGCCTCCCAAAGTGCTGGGATTACAGGCTGAGCCGATTCCAGCACTTTTGAGAGGCCAAGGTGGGAGGATTGCTTGTGACCAGGAGTTCAAGATCAGCCTAAATAACATAGCCAGACATTGTTTCCACAAAAAAATTTTAAAATGAGCTGGGTGTGATGGTCCACACCTGTAGCTCCAGCTATTTAAGAGACTGAGGCAGAAGGATCACCTGAGCCCAGGAGGTCAAGACTGTGGTAAGCCATGATCGTGACACTGTACTCCAGCCTGGGTGACAGAGTGAGACTCCAACAACAACAACAACAACAACAACGACAAAAGTTGTAAAACTTATATTCAGAAAACCACAAAACACCGTTGCAAGAAATTAAAGAAATTAGCTGGGCATGGTGGCACACGCCTGTAGTTCCAGCTACTTGGAAGGCTAAGGCAGAAGGATTGCCTGAGCCCAGCTGGTCGAGGCTGTGGTGGCCGTGAGCATTCCACTGTCTTCTAGCCTGGGCGACAGAGTGAGACTCGGACTCAAAATAAAACAAAACAAAAACTTTCTAGAAAGCAATAGTAATCACAGCAGTGTGGTACCGGCATCAGGCTAGATATGCAAATTAATAAAACAGAACTGAAAGCTCAGAGATAAATTCTCATTTTTATGATCAATTGATTTTTGAAAAGGATGCCCAAACAACTAAATAAAGAAGAAATAGTCTTTTCAACAAATGGTTCTGGATAGCCACATGCAAAAAAATAAAGTTGAACTCTTACCTCACACCATATACAAGGACTAACTCAAAATGGATCAAAGACTTACGTGAAAAAGCTAAACAATACAACTCTTAGAAGAAAACGTAGCCGGGCTCGGTGGCTCAGCCTGTAATCCTGCGCCTTTGGGAGGCTGAGGTGAGTGAATTGCCTGAGCCCGCAGGTTTGAGACCCGCCTGGGCAACTTGGCGAGACCTCATCTCTACAAAAAATCAAAAATCAGCCGGGCATGGTAGCGCGCGTCTGTAGTTCCAGCTACTTGGACGGCTGAGGCGGAAGGATCGCCGGAGCCCAGCAGGTCGAGGCTGCGGTGGCCGAGAGCGGCCACTGTACTCCAGTCTGGGCGACAGAGTGAGACTCCAACTCAAAAAAAAACAAAAAAAAGAAAATGTAAGGGTAAATCTTCGTATCTTTGAATTTGGCAATGGCTTCAAAGAATACCATCAAGAAAGTGAAGAGACAACCTATAGAATGGGAGAAGGTATTTGTATATCATATATCTGATAAGGGACTAGTATGGAGAATATATTTAAAAACGCTTACAGGTCAGGCACAGTGGCTCAAGTGTATAATCCCAGCACTTTGGGAGGCTGAGATAAGAGGACTGCCTGAGCCCATGGGTTTGAAACCAGCCTGGACAACCTAGTGAGACCTCGTCTCTACAACAAATCAAAAAATTAGCAGGACATGGTAGCTCGTGCCTGTAGTTCCAACTACTTGGAAGGCTGAGCGGAAGGATTGACTGACTGAGCCCACCAGGTCAAGGCTGCAGTGGCCAGGAGCGTGCCACTGCACTCCAGCCTGGGCAACAAAGTGAGATTCCAACTCAAACAAAACAAAACAAAACAAAACACAACTTCAATAGTAAAAGGACATCCCAATTTAAAAACAGGAAAAGAATTTGAGTACACATTTCTCCAAAGATGATATACAAATGGGTGGTGTGTGGTGGCACATGTCTGTAGTTCCAGCTACACTGAAAGCCGAGGCGGCAGGATCGCTTGAGCCCAGGAGTTTGAAGTCGCAGTGAACCATGATCATTCCAGCCTATAAGCCAGATTGAAACCCTGCCAAGGGAGGGAGGGAAGGAGGGAGACTAATGGCCAATAAGCACATGAAAAGACACTCATTAGTCATCAGGCAAATGCAAATCAAAATTGCAATGAGACACCCTTCACACCCACCAGGATGGCTATAATAAAGATACTTATAATAACGAATGTTGGCAAGGATGTGGAGAAACTGGCATTCTCATGCACTGCTGGTGGGAATGTAAAATGCTGCAGCTTCTTCGGAAAAACAATCTTGTAGTTCCTGAAAACAAGAGTCAGCATGTAACCTAGCAATTCCACTCCTATGTATATCCCCAAGAGAAATATTTGTCACAAACTTGTACACAAATATCCACAGCAGTATCATTCATATCTCAAGATTGGAAACAACCCAAATGTTCATCAACTAATAAATCGATAATAAAACATGGTATGGTCACACAATAAAATACTAACAGGAATAAGAAAGAATGAAGTATTGATACATGATACCACATGGATGAATCCTGAAAACATGCTAAGTCAAAGAAGTCAGATACAAAAGACCACACAGCTCTACTTGCAGCTAAACTGGACCTGGTTAAAACAAAGGGGAAAAAAAGACAGGTGTAGTGGCTCACACCTATAATCCTAGCCTTTGGGAGGCCGAGGTGAGAGGACTAAATCAGTCTGGGTAACTTGGCGAGACCTCATCTCTACAATAAATCAAAAAACTTAGCCGGGTTTGGAGGTGCATGCCTGTAGTTCCAGCTACTTGGAAGGCCGAGGCAGAAGGATCGCCTGAGCTCAGCAGTTAGAAGTTGCAGCGGCCGTGAGCATGCCACTGTACTCCAGCCTGGGTGACAGAGTGAGACTGCGACTCAAAAAAAAAAAAAGAGAAAAAAGAAAGGGGAAAAAAAAACCCACATACAGCATAATTACATTTATATGAACAGTTCAGAATAGGCAAATCCACAGAAAGAAAGATTAATTGTTGCCAGGGGTAGGGAAAGAAGTGGGTAAGGAATGACTGCTAAATGGTACCGTGCTTCCTTTTGAAGTAATGAAAATGTTTAAAAATGATTGTGGTGATGATTGCACAACTATGAATACAATAAAAACCACTGAATGGTGTACTTAAAATGATATGGTATCAAAAAAGCTGTTACCAAAACAAAACAAAGAAATATATATAGAGATATATACATCTACAGCTCCATATATACGTGATCTCCGCTGAATTACTTTTTCCAATGCAGAAGTCTGTTGACCTTTTGCTGGATCAAGCTGTTACAGGAGAGGCAACTCCCTTCCTTCCAGCTTTCTGACAATTTTACATCTGGAAATCTTCACATTTCTCCAAGATCTACCACTAAGTGTTTAAGTATTTAAAGCCGTGGCCTTTCTTACATTCTAACTTTTTTTTCCCTTCCTCCTACTCAACATGAATATGGATCCAGCTTCTCCCCAAAGCTTGCCTTGCCCTGAAGCATCTAATTCTAGGGACTCTTCACCAACTCTGAGATTTGCGTGCCTTGCAAATGTCATCTGCAGAGATGCCCCGCTGAGAGACAGCCTTCTTTCTTCATGAATCTGCTGATTCAGGATGGCCCTGATTCTTCCACCAGTCCCAGAGTAAAACTTTCTGCTCCTGTAGAGAAGAGCGCAGTGAACAAGGAAGAGAGGGGCCAGATCAAGAAACAAGATCAGAATCGTGATCTCAGACTCAATTGTGTGTGCTCAATGACTTCTGAGACTATATTCTTCAGCTTCCAGCAGATTCAAACTTTCCAATATCCTAAACCTCTGCTACAAATAAGTTAAGACCTGGTTCTAGAACCGGAGATTGAAATGTGAAGAGTTAGCACAAAAACAGGCCAAAAAACAGCAACAGTGTGACTGGGGTTCAGCATCAACACAATACCTGGGGCTCAACTCTTCCTATACCCAGAGATCGCTGGTGAACACATCTGGAAACCTTCCAGTGGGGACCAACCAGAACAACAACCCAATTTTGGAGCAACAGGACCTGGAATAGCCAGGCTCGGAGCAATTCCTAGGACAACCAGACAGAGTACCCACGCCTGGAACAATTCATTCCAGAACTCTGCAGCCCCAGATTCAATTGCAGCAAAATTCTCCAGTCAGTGGTTTGGAGGTGATCTTGGAAACTGCTGCAGAAAACCATAATGTAATATAGCAAACCATTAAGGAATTTAGTACCATACAGTTATTCCCAAATTAGCCCATGAACATACAGCCTAAAGATGTGTGAGGATGGGCATATTATCCAATCCCAATCTGGACAGTGACTGTATTATTTCCTTTCTCATAGAATTTTTGTTTCAGAGTCATGTATCTCTGCCCTGACATCCTGGTTCTCACTGTGCCTACTGTGTCAATTTGGGTGGGGTTGGGAGGTATGCCTGGAGTCTAACTAAAGTCTTTCCGTAGCCTTGACTGCTGATGGACAGCGTAAGAAAAGCTGTCTCTGGTTATAGAGAACTAGATACAATAACAGTTTGAATGTCTTTAGAATCTAGAATCTAACCTCAAGAATAGAAAATAAAGGTACATGGCTCAGCCTGTAACCTCGTGCCTTTGGGAGGCTGAGGTGAGTGGACAGCCTGAGCCTGCGGGTTCGAGACCCGCCTGGGCAGGCAAGACCTCATCTCTACAATAAATCAAAAAAATTAGCCGGGCGTGGTAGCGTGCACCTGTAGTTCCAGCCACTTGGAAGGCTGAGGTGGAAGGATCGCCGGAGCCCAGCAGGTCGAGGCTGCAGTAGCCGGGAGTGGCCACTGCCCTCCAGTCTGGGCGACAGTGAGACTCCAACTCAAAAACCAAATAAAAAAACAACAACAAAAATAAAATAAAGGTACAATTATATATGAAATATAACTCGTATTTTCTGGAATTGTTTAAGAGTTAAGCTATAATACAATGTGCTTCACTGATTCCCTGATTTGCTCTGTTTTATGATAACACCTAATTTGTTCATTACTCCTCTAATATTTGTAGAAAGATGTTAAGGATTTTGTTACATCATAATAATATCAGTAACAGTATGGCTGGTTGATTACATGTTTATGAACAAATAAAGTAGCAACTTTACCTTCAAAAAAAAGTCTGGCCGGGTGTGGTGGCTCAAGCTTGTAATCCCAGCAATTTGGGAGGTCGAGGTGAGGGGACTTCCTGAGCCCACGGGTTCGAGAACAGCCTGGGCAACTTGGCGAGACCTCGTCTCTACAATAAATCAAAAAAATAAGCTGGGCGTGGTAGCGCTCACCTGTAGTTCTGGCTACTTGGAAGGTGGAGGTGGAAGGATTGCCTGAGCCCAGCAGGTCAACACTGGGGTGGCCATGAGGATGCTACTACACTCCAGCCTGGGTGACAGAGTGAGACTCCTACTTTAAAAAACAAAAACCAAGAGCGGTGGCTCACACTAAAACTTTGGGAGGTGGAGGCCATAGGATTGTCTGAGTCCATGGGTTCAAAACCCAGCTGGGCAATTAGGTAAGACCTCAACTCTACAATAAATACATGCTTGTGGTTCCAGGTACTTGGAAGGCTGAGGCAGAAGGATTGCCTGAACTCAGCAGGTCAAGGCTACAGTGGCCATGAGTGTGCCCCTGCACTCCAGCTTGGGCGACAGAGTGAGACTCCAACTCAAAATATATATATATATATATAGGTGGGCATGGTGGTGTGTGCCTGTGGATCCAGCTGTGGAAGGCTGAGGCGGGAGAACTGCCTGAGCCCAGCAGGTCAACGCCAGGGTGGCTGTGAGCATGCCACTCCACTCTAGCCTGGGAGGCAGAGTGAGATTCCAACTCAAAAAAAAAAAAAGAAAGTCTATTATTTTAACCAGATAATCCTGTATACTCAGCTTCTGGAAAAGGCGTCTTCCCAGTGTCAGTGTTCCTATTTGCCATATTTATGTATGTGACCAGACTGACTAGAGATCCTAATGTAGCCATCTGCTCCAAAAGGTTCTCTTGGACTTCCCTATCTTGTTACATTATACCTATCATCTTCTTGACCTACTGTGCAGTGTCTGCTCTCCTTTCCTGCTCTCTTCTTGTCGGGCATGTCTAGAGATGCCTCAGACGTGAAGAGAAGATACTTGCTACCCCTTTCGTGCATGCTTACCGAGCCCAGGCTGACAGCTCTGCCTGCTTTCCTAGAAGAAAGCCTCACATGCTCTTCCGCACCCACCCGCCTTCGCTCCATCCTCATCTGGGTCCTCGATGATGAGGTGAGCTCAGAGGCAGCAGAACTGCCTGAATTAGACTTCTTAAGAGCTGTGGGACTTTTCATTTCTGGCAACCTTCAATGTGGTTGCCATAAGGATCAAACAAGATGTGATAATTCTTTGTAAACTATAAATGAGGTAGGGGGAGCGTAGTCCTGATTATACAATCATTTTCAACTTTCAAAGCAATTTACATGTGTATTTTGTTTACTTTTTACTACTACCCAAGACCTCCAGTAAGCCTAAAAACTAGCAAGACTGATTTCTTCCAATCACTTTAAAGAAAGGGTCACAAATATAATGCTTCCAAGGCCAAAAAAGGTAATGTAAATGAGCAAAGTTGACTGTAGAAGGAATACACGTGTCTTCAGAAAGAGGAATAAATCTTCACTAGCTCAAGCTAATTGCTGCCAGGCAGGAATATGGGCTCACTGTTGCCAGATCTTCCCAATTTCCCAAAAGAAACAACTCTCAGGATTTTTAAGTGTTGATTCACATTTTAAAAATAACAACTGCAAAACATGATCCACAGGCCATATCCCTGCCTACTGGTCCACAGCCACTCGTTTTACAGCTGGTCATACTAACTCTCTACAATAAAGGCAACACAGGTTGAGTACGGTGGTTCACATCTACAATCCCAGCACATTGGGAGGCAGAGGCAAGAGGATTGTCTGTGCTCGGGGGTTCAAGACCAGCCTGAGCGACATGGCGAGACCTCATCTCTACAACAAATCAAAAAATCAGCCAGGCGAGGTGGCACATGCCTGTAGTCCTAGTTACTCGGGAGGCTGAGGCAGAAGGATCACCTAAGCCCAGCAGGTTGAGTCTGCGGTGGCCATGAGCATGCCACTGCACTCTAGCCTGGGTGACAGAGTGAGACTGCAACTGAAAAAAAAGCAACACAGCTGGGCACAGTGGCTCAGCCTGTAATCCCAGCACTTTGGGAGGCTGAGGCGAGAGGACTGCCTGAGCCCGGGGGTTCGAGACCAGCCTGGCAACTTGGTGAGACCTCATCTCTACAATAAATCACAAAAATTAGGTGCACATGGGAGCATGCACCTGTTGTTCCAGCTATTTGGAAGGCTGAGTTGGAAGGACCACCTGAGCCCAGCAGGTCGAGGCTGTGGTGGCCGTGAGCAGTATGCCACTGCACTCCATCCAGCCTGGGCAACAGAGTGAGACTCCAACTAAAAAAAAAGCAACACAAAGTGAGGAGGTAGTAACATATTAGCATAAGGAAGGAAAAAGAATTATGCACCTGCGGAAGCCAACTGTGCAGAAATAAAAACTTACAGGAGGGATTGGCAGTCACTGGGTAGTGCTGGGGGGGGTGGGCACATAACACAAAGGGTACCTGGTCCCATCCCAGGCGGAATGAGGGCCAGCTGGAGGTCCAAACCTCATCCACATGCAGCCTACTTGTGTAGTTGATCCTTACTTGTACCCTACATCTCTATAACAAAATAAAATTTTTTAAAAACCAAAACTTGTCGGGTGGGTGCGGTGGCTCAAGTCCATAATCCCAGCATTTTGGGAGACAGAGGCGAGAGACATGACCTCAGGGGTTCAAGACCAGCCTGGTATGGGACCAGGTACCCTTTGTGAGTACCTGGCAACTTGGTGAGACCTCATCTGTACAATAAATCAAAAAATTAGCCGGGCATGGTGGTACATGCCTGTGGTTCCAGCTACTTGGAAGGCTGAGGCGGAAGGATCGCCTGAGCCCAGTAGGTGGAGACTGCGGCGGCCAGGAGCGTGCCACTGCCCTCTAGGCTGGGCAACAGAGTAAGACTCTGACTCAAAAAAAACAAAACAAAACAAAAAAAAACCCTGCAAAGCCATCTCTTGGGAAAATTTGAATCTGCAGAGAATCTCCTTCCCTAGAAAGAGTCGGATACCTTTTAAGACACTTAACACTTATTGTCTGTGAAGGCTGCCGTTTGAGGTTTGAGGCTTTATCTACGTAACAACAACCTTGCTTACCTTAATTCAAGCATTTCTTTCTACTGATTTATCTTTCAGTCAATTGCCAATCAGAAAATCTTCTGAATCCACTTATGATCCCTAAACCCCCCAACCTGCTTCAAGATGCTGCTTCCAGGCTGAACCAATGTAAACTTTATATGTAATGATCTATAAATGCCTGTAAATTTTTATACCCTCAAAAAGGTATAAAACCAATCTGTAACCCAACCACTGAAGGAACATTCTCAGGACCTCTTAGGACTGTCCCTTGGGTCTTGGTCACTCATATGTGGCTCAAAATAAATCTCCTTAAATATTTAAGAGTTTGGCTTTTTTGTCAACAGAAACTACTTAGTACAATGCCTAGTAAAAAGAGGGTTACACAAACTCACTCAAAATTGAAAAAAAAAGTACCAAGTCAAAGTGACTTTTCTACTACATCACACTGGTTCCCAATGGGATAGAACTATACCGAGAATGCATATTTTGTCATGGATGGCAGTCTAAAATGGTGTGGAGTACAAACTCAGAGCCAAAAGTAAATCTTACTGATATCTTCCTGGACTAGACTCTGTTCAAGAACATTTGATCCAGGACTAAACGATATCCAAGACTCCCAGCCTATACCGGCCATCAGTAGAGCACACAGACACCACAGAGTAGCCCAATGGAAGAAGGGAAAGCAGGAACTTTCACCAACTAAAGAAAGAAGAAAAAATGAAGGAAAATAAGTGAGCTGGTTAATGTTTGTTTTCATTATTTCTGGTTTGAAAAACAAAATTTCAAGTGGCAGCCAGGCGTGGTGGCGTGTGCCTATAGCTCTGGCTACTTGGAAGGCTGTGAGGCAAAAGGATCGCCAGAGCCCAGCCATGAGCATGCCACTGCCCTCCAGCCTGGGCGACGGAGTGAGACTCCAACTCAAAAAAAACAAAAATTTCAAATGGACTTCCTCCATAAACCAAAAGCAAATCTTTAAGTTCAATTAAAAACTTAAGCCGGGCTCGGTGGCTCAGCCTGTAATCCCACACCTTTGGGAGGCCGAGGTGAGTGGATTGCCTGAGCCCGCGGGTTCGAGACCCGCCTGGGCAGCGAGACCTCATCTCTATAATAAATCAAAAAAATTAGCCGGGCGTGGTAGCGCATGCCTGTAATTCCGGTTACTTGGAAGGCTGAGGCGGAAGGATCGCTGGAGCCCAGCAGGTCGAGGCTGCAGTGGCCTGGAGCAGCCACTGCACTCCAGTCTGGGCGACAGAGAGAGACTCCAACTCAAAAAAAACCCCAAAAAACTTAAAGTCTGGCCAGGCGCGGTGGCTCAAGTCTGTAATCCCAGCACTTTGGGAGCCTGAGGTGAGAGGATTGCCTGAGTCCAGGGGTTCGAGACCAGCCTGGGCAACTTGGTGAGAACTCATGTCTACAATAAATCAAAAAATTAACTTGCATGGTGGTGCACGCCGGTAGTTCCAGCTACTTGGAAGGCTGAAGCAAAAAGAATGCCTGAGCCCAGCAGGTTGAGGCTGTGGTGGCTGTGAGTGTGCCACTGCATTCCAGCCTGGGCAACACAGTGAGACTCCAACTCAAAAAAAAATAAAGAAAGTTATCTCCTACATGGTCTTTCTCAAGAAGTAACTGAAAGACTTGTTCCAAATACACATGTATCTCTTTAATGAAGGCGCAAGCCAAGAAAGAAAAAAATTGAGAACCAAGAATAGATCCATTACAGGAGAGAAGAAAAGGGAAATTCCAGGCAACCGCTTTGCAGCAGTCCTGGAGAAAACTAGTCCAAACTACAGCGAGAAAGAAAAGTGTCCCGAATACCAGTATTCAAGAAAAAAAATGGAAACAATAATAATCTAATAGATACGACCATGTAAGAAATGGTACTAAATGACTGAGGGATCAAGTGGGAAGAATCAGAAATATAAAAATAGGGCTGGGCACAGAGACTCAGCCTGTAATCCCAGAACTTTGGGAGGCTGAGGAGAGAGAACTGCCTGAACCCAGGGGTTCGAGACCAGCCTGGGCAACTTGGTGAAACCTCATCTCTACAATAAATCACAAAAACTAGTTGGGCATGGTGGCGTGCACCTATAGTTCCAGCTACTTGGAAGGCTGAGGCAGAAGGATCACCTAAGTCCAGCAGATGGAGAATGTGGTGGCCGTGAGTGTGCCACTGCACTCCAGCGTGGGTAACAAGGGTGAGACTTCAACTCAAAAAAAAAAGAAAAGAAATATGCAAATAGCCAGGCACAGCAGCTCACACCTGTATTTCCAACTACGCAGGAGGCTAAGGCGGAAGGATCCCTTGGGTCCAGGTTTTAAGACCAGTTTAGATAACACAGTAAGACCTTCATCTCTAAAAAAATAAAATAAAGGCTGGGCATGGTGGTTTATGCCTGTAACCCCAGCACTTTGGGAGGCAGAGGTGACAGGACTACCTGAGCCCACAGGTTCAAGACCAGTCTAGGCAACTTGGCGAGCCCTCATCTCTACAATAAGTGAAAAAATTAGCCATGAGTGGTGGTGTGTGCTTGTGGTTCCAGCTACTTGGAAGGCTAAGGTGGAAGGATCACCTTAGCCCCACAGGTTGAGGCTGTGGTGGCCATGAGCGTGCCACTGCACTCCAGCCTGGGTTACAGAGTGAGACTCTGACTCAAAAAAATAAAATAAATAAAATAAAATGAAATAAAATAAAATAAAAAGTAAAACAGCCAGATATGGTAGCATATGCCTGTAGTCCCAGCCACTCAGGAAATTGGGGCAGAAGGATCACTTGAGGCCAGGAGTTCTATACCAGCCGGGGCAATATAGTAAGAACCAATCGTAAAAAAAAAAAGGAAAGAAATATGTAAGTAGAAAATAAAGAAAATGACAAAACAAAATGCACAAAAAAATACAATCAGATTATACTATTTGGCTCAGCAGTGAACAATATTTATAAAACCATAATAAGGCCAGGCTCGGTGGCTTAGCCTGTAATCCCAGCACTTTGGGAGGCCGAGGTGAGTGGATTGCCTGAGCCCGCAGGTTCGAGACCTGCCTGGGCAGCAAGACCTCATCTCTACAATAAATCAAAAAATCAGCTGGGCGTGGTAGCGCATGCCTGTAATTCTGGCTACTTGGAAGGCTGAGGCGGAAGGATCACCGGAGCCCAGCAGGTCGAGGCTGCACTCCAGTCTGGGTGACAGAGTGAGACTCCAACTCAAAAAAAAAAGGAAAGAAAGAAAGAAATCAGGCCAGACGCAGTGACTCACGTCTGTAATCTCAGCACTTTGGGAGGTGGAGGTGAGAAGACTGCCTGTGTCAGGGGTTCGAGACCAGCCTGGGCAAGTTGGTAAGACCTAGTCTCTACAATAAATAAAAAAATTAGCCAGGCGTGGTGGTGTGCACCTATGGTTCCAGCTACTTGGAAGGCTAAGGCAGAAGGATCGACTGAGTCCAGCAGGTTGAGGTTGCAGTGGCCATGAGCATGCCACTGCACTCCAGTCTGGACAAGAGTGAGAGTCTGACACACACACATACACAAAGCCAGGTTGGGTGGCTCAGCCTGTAATCCTGCACTTTGGGAGGCTGAGGTGAGTGGATTGCCTGAGCCCGCAGGTTCGAGACCCGCCTGGGCAACTTGGCAAGGCCTCATCTCTACATTAAATCAAAATGGCATGTGCCTATAGTTCCAGCTACTTAGAAGGCTGAGGCGGAAGGATCGCCAGAGCCCAGCAGGTCGAGGCTGCGGTGGCCAGGAAGGTGCCACTGTACTCCAGTTTGGGCGACAGAGTGAGACTCCAACTCAAAAAAAAAAAAGAGATAAATTTCAAAATAAACAGGTAAAAGAGGTAAACGTAGTTGCCTGTGGGAGAGCAGGAACTAAGAGACAGGGTAAGAGCAGAGAACTACTGTTTTTTGCTGTAAAACTTTTAATACTATTTGACTTAGAAAACTGCATGTATTACTTTGATAAATATAAAAAATTGATTTTAAAAATCAGTTATATACTCAATAAAGTCACTTAAGCTTTCCCTTAAAAGGCAGGATGTTTGCTTTTTAGTATCTATGTGATTTCATGTTTTTAAAAAAATCACCAGTGCAGACACCGAATTCAGGATCTCATTCCTTCAGAAAGTCAACACAACACAACAGGTTTGCCCCACAAGCCGTTTTCTTTTATGGGCAAAAGAAAAAAAATGATGAATTGCAGAGCACATCATAATAGTCATTGCATCACTGGATTTTTTTTTTTTATATAAAAGCTTGGATTGTTTTTGACAAAAAGTTCCATAATAAGCTATATTATCTTAGTCATAAACTATACTACAAAGAAAACTAGAGCTATCTCGAAAATAAAAAGTATTATGAGCACAAACTGATTATAAACATTTATATGTTTCAGATGAGATATCAAAGGAATATTGTTTATCACAGATCCCTTCAATCCATAAAATAAATTATGTGATTGCAACTGCCAAAAAAATTCAGTTCTACTAGCATCATGACAAATTGATTACGAGAAACATTGCCGGTTCTCAGAACCACAGCATCCAGCTACAGACCAAGGCAAAATTCCTTTTCAGGTTCCAACAAAGATTAAACATTTTGTTGTTGTTGTTGTTGGAGTCTCGCTCTGTCGCCCAGACTGGAGTGCAGTGGCCGCTCCCGGCCACCGCAGCCTTGACCTGCTGGGCTCTGGCGATCCTTC
>NW_007251079.1:115403-121064 GCF_000164805.1 Carlito syrichta
ACCTGCTGGTTTCCGGCGATCCTTCTGACTCAGCCTTCCGAGTGGCTGGAACTACAGGCACGCACTACCACACCTGGCTTATTTTTGGATTTATTGTAGAGACGAGGTCTCACCAAGTTGCTTGGGCTGGTCTCGAACTCCTGAGCTCAGGCAATCCTCTTGCCTCGGCCTCCCTACGTGCTGGGATCATAGGCCTGATCCACTGCGCCCAGCCACCTTTCTAATTCTTTATAAGTAACTGCTCCTTCTCAACCAAACTCTCTCCTGAATACATCCTTATCTTTCCAGCGCTACCCTCTGCACCTGCACCCTCACATCCACTCTCCCCACTTTCGGGGACCCTCTCTCAGGCACTGTTCTCTTTCACTAGCTTCTTCCTTTCCGTCACCCACACCCTGTTCCCTATTTCCCCCATACTTTTTCTCAAGCCTGCTCTTCCCCAGCTACCATCTAATTCTCTAAATTCAATATTTACACGCACCTGTAGTTCTGGCACCTTGGAAGGCTGAGGCGGAAGGATCGCCGGGACCCAGCAGGGTCTGGGTGACAGAGTGAGACTCCAACTCAAAAATCATAATTATCATCATCATCATCATAAAATAAATTCAATATTTAATTTGTTCAAAATCTGTAGAGCCTCATGAAATGTGGCTTCTGTCTTCTCCGCTTTCCTTGCAGATTTCCAATGCAATTGGTTTTGGTCTTGATTCTCAAGACCCCATTCTCCTCAAAACCTCTTTGGTTGGGCACTTCTGAGCATTCCCCTTCTGGTGTCATCTTCTGTCTATGTCCCAACCTCTCCCAATTCTGTTTTCTCCTTATCCCTAGATGTCAGCATTCCTCAGGGTTGGGTCTCCCACCACATCTGTGTATAGATTATTTTCCATATCTCTCTCCATGTCCATGTCTTCAACTATATTCAGATTTAGGCAATCTGCTCAGATCTTTTTTTTTTTTTTCTCTGAATAGGCGTCTCACTCTGCCACCCATGCTGGAGTGCAGTGGCATGCTCACAGGCACTTCAACCTTGACCTTTTGGGCTCAAGGTGATCCTCCCACCTCTGCCTTCCAAGTAGCTGGAGCCACAGGCACATGCCACCACTTGCGGCTAATTTTTTGATTTACTGCAGAAACAAGGTCTCTCCAAGTTGCCCAGACTGGTCTCAAATCTCTGGACCTGGGCGATCCTCTTGCCTGCGCCTCCCAAAGTGCTGGGATTACAGGTGTGAGCCACGGCACCCAGCAGACCTTCTTACCAAGTTAGTTCCAGTCATACCTCCAGTGCTTCCTGTCAATCACCCCTTGGCTATCCAGCAATTGCTTCAGACTAAACACCATGTGTACTCGTTCCAAAACGATCTCCCTGTTCTAACTTCCCTAGCTCTACTAGAGATACCAAGCTACCTCTAGGGAGGTAGACAATATAACGGCCAATACTTGAGGTTCTTTAGTGAGCCCAGCTGAATTCTTTTTTTTTGAGTTGGGGTCTCACTCTGTTGTCCAGACTGGAGTGCAGTGGCACCATCACGGCTCATCATAGCCTCCACCTCCTGGATGCAAGCGATCCTTCCGCCTCAGCATGCACCACCACAACAGGCTAGTTATTTTTATTTATTTATTTTTTTTATAGAAATGAGGTCTCCCTATGTTACCCAGGCTGGTCTGGAACTCCTGGGCTCAAGCAATCCTCCCACCTCATGCCTGCTGGCATTACAGGCATGAGCCACTGTGCCTATCTGAGCCAAGCTGAATTTTTTTTTTAATATTTTTGTTTGTTATTTTTAATATTTTTATTCTGTGAGTGTATGTGGTAGGGAGAGGACATTTGAAGAAATTATTTTTGCTCTGCTGATACAGATGAGAAAACACTGCACCATAAAAGCAGACTAATTTATGACTTTCTTTTCTATAGCAATGATCCTTTTTTACTTTTTTGAGTCGGGGTCTCACTCTGTCACCCAGGCGCGCATCATCACAGCTCACCAAAGTCACAACGTCCTGGGCTCAGGTGATCCTTACACTTCAGCCTCCTGAGTGGCTGGGACTACAGGTGCGCGCCACCATTCCTGGCTGTTCTTTTGGAGAGACAAGGTCTCACCATGTTCCCCAGGCTGGTTTCGAACTCCTGTGCTAGAGCAATTTCCCACCCTGGTCTCTGAGAATGCTGGGATTACAGGCATGAGCCACCGCATCCAGCCCAAGTTGAAGACTTTATCTGGCTAAACCACTCACCAAGTTGTGTATCCTTGAGCAAGTTAACTTCTTTGGGTCTCAATTCTCTTATCTGAAACAAAAAGATACTACCACTACTCTCTTGCAGAATTACTGTAGCCATTAAACAAGACAACATTTGCAAAGCTTCTCAATGTGTAACATAACAGGCAGTCAATAAATATTAGCTACTAAACCCTTTATGGTTAACATTAGCAGCATCAGCAAAAGCCTTACAGCTGAATCTACTTAGACTTCACCACAGGTCAGACTTGTTCTAGGCTCCAAATCCCAACCTAACTTTTTTTTTTTTTTTTTTTTTTGAGTCAGAGTCTTACTGTCACCCAGGCTAGAATGGAGTGCGGTGGCAAGCTCACGGCCACCGCAGCCCTGACCTGCAGGGCTCAGGCAATCCTTCCACTGTAAGTTTCCAAGTAGCTGGAACTACAGGCGCGCACCACCACTCTAGGCTAATTTTCTTTTAATTTACTGTAGAGATGCGGTCTCACCAAGTTGCCCAGGTTGGTCTCTAAGCCCGGGCTCAGGTAATCCTCTCACCGCCACCTCCCAAAATGCTGGGATTATAGACGTGAGCCACCGCACCAGGTTCATTTTCTATCCTTAAGCAGAGAAAATGAAAGGAAACCCGGTAGCAACTCAGTACTTATCAACCCGGTTCTGTTCTTTACTGAACTCCTTCTCTGAGTCACCATCTACAAACAAGATCATCATTTTGCCTCCCTTTCCGGGAGCATAAGGACTGTTCAGTCCAGTCCCCCACCCTAAGGGGCCTTAGGGTAACAGTTAATCCTACGGTGCCTACAAGACGGTGCCCCATTGCTGTACCTGACAAACCTGTTCTCTTGGTAGGCTTTTGGTAAACCAGCCACCTGCCAGGCAGGACAAACATCTCACCTGGATAAACTTCCTCCCACAGCGTGCAGCTGAATCTCCCCCCAAAAGGCTTCTGTACCCCAGTGGCTCCTCCTCTTCTAGGCTCATCGCATTAATCTCAAAGTCACCCAGGCTCAAGATCTTAGGCTTCTTTGACTCCTCCAGCCCCCAATCCATGCCCAACCACTAACTAAAGCCTGCTGAATCTTCTCTCACACGTGTCTTCTGCAGATGCTACTGTCATTCTCCTTGTCGTTCATACTTCTTCTTCACCCTTCAGTCTCTTTTTTTTCCCTTCCTTTTTGAGACAGGGTCTCGCTCTGTCACTCAGGTTGGTGTACAGTCACACAATCACAGCTCACCTCAGTCTCGATTTCCTGGCCTCAGGTGATCCTTCCACCTCAGCCCTGCTTGCATTTGAATCTGTGCTTCCAAAAAACAGCCAGATTAATTATCCAAAAACACAGCATTCATATGTCATTCTATAGTTCAAAAAGTATGCAAAGGTTCTCTACTTCCTATAGGATAAAAATCTCACTGTCCTTTGATTATATTGTGGAATACCATTATAGTAGGAATACCATTCCTACTATTTAAAATATTGTCTCGGGCCAGGCGCAGTGGCTCACGCCTATAATCCCAGCACTTTGGGAAGTCAAGATTAGAGGACTGCCTGAGCCCACGGGTTCGAGACCAGCACGGGCAACATGGCAAGACCCCGTCTCTCCAATAAATCAAAAAATCAGCCGGGTGTGGTGGCGCACACCTGTAGTCCCAGTTACTTGAAAGGCTAAGGCAGAAGGACTGCCTGAGTCCAGGAGGTTGAGGCTACAGTGGCCATGAGCATGCCACTGCACTGCAGCATGAGTGGTAGAGACTCCAATTTAAAAATAAATAAGTGAGCCGGGCTCGGTGGCTCAGCCTGTAATCCCGTGCCTTTGGGAGGCTGAGGTGAGTGGATTGCCTGAGCCCGCGGGTTCGAGACCCGCCTGGGCAGCGAGACCTCATCTCTACAATAAATCAAAAAATCAGCTGGGCGTGGAAGCACATGCCCGTAATTCCGGCTACTCGGAAGGCTGAGACAGAAGGAACACCGGAGCCCAGCAGGTCGAGGCTGCGGTGGCCGGGAGCGGCCACTGCACTCCAGTCTGGGCGACAGAGTGAGACTCCAACTCAAAAAAATAAATAAATAAATAAATAAATAAATAAATAAATAAGTGAATAAATAAAGAGAAAGTAGCAACAAAACATAAAAGTGGAGATGTCTAGTAAAATGTCAGAGGTAAAGGAGTAGAACTACTCAGTATATATGCCTGAAAGTTCCTTGAGAATGGGATTTATAGCTGTCTTTGTATTCCCATAACGCTGAGCAGACTGTGTGATCACTATAGACATTCAAGTATTCACTGAATGGGCCAGGCTCGGTGGCTCAGCCCAGCACTTTGGGAGCCCACAGGTTCGAGACCAGCCCAGGCAACTTGGCAAGACCTCATCTCTACAGTAAATCAAAAACATTAGCTGGGTGTGGTAGAGTGCGCCTGTATTTCCAGCTAGTAGGAAGGCTGAGGTGGAAGGATCGCAGGAGCCCAGCAGGTCGATGCTGGGCTGGCCCTGAGTGTGCCACTGCACTCCAGCCTGGGCGACAGAGTGAGACTTCGACTCAAAAAAACAAACAAATAAATATTTGCTGAAGGAACAAAGAACAGTGCAGGCAAACTGAACACAAGTCGGTTGAGAAGGCCCTAACCAAGGCTCCAGAACCCAACACACCTCCCAGGATTCACCACTGCTTGAGCCTTGGCACCCTGGCTGAGAGGCAGGCTGATCCTCTGTGCACACATTTAGGAGACGGAAAATACCAACAGAAAAGCAGAAAAGAAACCAATTTTTATGAAAACATGACACTGGACTTTTCCTCTTCTACCAGTCCCTGCGGCAATTGTCCCCAACCCTAACTTTCAAGACAGATAGGCAGAACATAGCTGGGCACGGTGGCTCACGCCTATAATCCCAGCACTTTGGGAGGGTGAGGGGATTGCAGGAGTTCATGGGTTCGAGACCAGCCTGGGCAACTTGGTGAGACCCCCATCTCTACAATAAATCAAAAGATCAGTGGAGTGTGGTGGCGCATGCCTGTAGTTCCAGCTACTTGGAAGGCTGAGGGGGAAGGATCTCCTGAACTCAGCAGGTCGAGGCTGTGGTGGCTGAGATCAAGAAACTGCACTCCTGCCTGGCAACAGAGTGAGACTCCAACTCAAAAAAAAAAAAAAAAGATAGGCAGAATGTAACTTTTTACTGCGTGTGGATTGGGTTAATTCTAATTAAAGGTACTCATCGGTAGGTTTTCTATTCTTTTAGACTATTAAAAAGCATTTTCCCCATCGGTAGGTTTTCTATTCTTTTAGACTATTAAAAGGCATTTTCCCCATCGGTAGGTTTTCTATTCTTTTAGACTATTAAAAGGCATTTTTCAGCCAGGCTCGGTGGCTCAGCCTGTAATCCCATGCCTTTGGGAGGCTGAGGTGAGTGGATCGCCTGAGCCCGCGGGTTCGAGAC
>NW_007251079.1:121533-123796 GCF_000164805.1 Carlito syrichta
GATCCTTCGGCCTCAGCCTTCCAAGTAGCTGGAACTGGCTAGACATGGTGGCTCACTCCTGTAATCCCAGCACTTTGGGAGGCCAAAATGAGAGGACTGCCTGAGCCAAGGGGTTCGAGACTAGCCTGAGCAACATGGTGAGACCTTATTTTTATAATAAACAAAAAATTAGCCGGGCATGGTGGCATGTACCTATGGTTCCAGCTACTTGGAAGGCTGAGGCGGAAGGACAGCCTGAGCCCAACAGGTATGGGCTGCGGTGGCTGTGAGTGTGCCTGGGCGACAGAGTGAGATTCCAACTCAAAAAAAAAAAAAAAAAGAGTTGAATATGTGGTAGCCTCAAATGTTAGTACTTTCCTTCCTAAATTGTGTCCTGATCCATTTGGTTGGATCTGTATTTTCATTAACAGCCTCAGTCATTCATTTTTAAGGTAGAGCTTTCTAGATGGTTGCTCTCATTCGCTATGCTCTGTATCGTCTGAATTCCCCTCTCTGAAAACAACTTTATCTGGAAACTCTGCTTGGTCAACTGAACTTAATCAATGAAAGTGAAGAGTAGTCGGAAAAAACCATAGAGAAAATATAATTGTAACGAAAACATACAAACCATTTACGTGCATAAAACTTAAAATTGATGCTTTTTTTAAAATCACAAATTCTTTTTTTAAAGATTTATTGATTGATTGATTTGAGTCGGGGTCTCACTCTTCTCACCCATGCTGGGGTGATGTGGCTAATCCCAGCTCACTGCACCCTTGACCTCCTGGGCTCAGGTGAGTCTTCCACTTCAGCCTTCCAAGTAGCTGGGAGTACGGGCATGTGCCACCATGCCTGGCTAATTTTTTTTTTTTTTTAACTTTTTTGTAGAGACTGGTCTTGCTGTGTTGCCCAAACTGGTCTCAAACTCAGACTGGTCTGAAACTCCTGGGCTCAAGGAATCTTGCCTCAGCCTCCAAAACTGCTGAGATTACAAGTATGAAAAAAATCTGCATGCTGGAGACAATATGGAGCTAAGCCTCTCCTCTCAGTAATGGATTTAGAACAAAAGCGGTCAGACCCACAAGAGGGCAAAGGAGGCAGCCTGCTTATGCTCACCACCCTGACTTCTCTCCTTAAGCTCAGGGATCTTTTTTGCGTGCTGTAGTGGATTTTTTAATGTAGTAGGAAATAGAGGAGGAAGAAAAAGATCCACAGATTCTTCACTGTATTAGCCTGACTTACATGCCATTACTGCCATCCTCCTACAGGCAGTAAAGACTAAGTCCCAACAGGTTTCTCTGCCTCAGGTCTCTCTGCACTCCCTTACATCCTGCACGCAGCCACCAAACTACTTTTCGAAACTGCCAGTTTTATCAGATCACTCCCCAGCCCTTAATGACTCCCTACTACCTACTATTCACTGGGAATATCCCCACTAAAATACAAGGCCCAGGCTGGCATTCTCCTACTGTTACAATGCAGAACTCACAATTGCTCCAAGGAAATTCGCTAAGGCTCCAACTAGACTAACCTGCTGAGCCCCCAACACGAACCGCCTGCACACCTTGCCTAGATTACATCCATACCCACCCAGCCTCTATCCCTTCCAAGGCCAGCCTGGACCCCCTCTTGTATCTCTGTCCCCCACTGTGCTTCCAAAGCACACCCTACCCGTACTGCTCACCTCCTGACCTTCCTGGACACAAGCTTTCTAGTTGGCGATCTCATTTCTCACGGCATCTCCATCGGCTCCAACCAAGTGAGAGTTCCTCGGAAGGCAGACCACCTACTTCCACAGAGGGTCTATCACAGTGGCTTGCCCTCAGTAGGCCCTGGATATTACGGATCAGAACCAGGAGGCGTTCGAGTCATGTCACCTAAGCAAGGCAAGGCAAGGCTGCCTACTTTTGCCAAGTCTCCACTCACTGAGAAGGGGAGGGAGCGTTCGCCACGAGACTGAAGATTCCTAGCGTACAGAGCCGCGGTGGAGCGCAGGGAGCGCGCCACCGGGCCACGAAGAACCTACTCGTGGTGCTGCCACAATCTCCGCAACTGGAGGCAAATCACACACTGTCTCGGAGCCTCGGCGGTCTCCGGTGCGGAGCAGGGGAGCAGCCGTGGCGGATCTCCCGAAGTCGGCCCCTAAACCCCCCCGGCAGGCGCCCGGCACGCGTCGACTCGCTAAGGCAAACTTTCCCGGCGCCCGGCGCGGGCACCGCCCGGCCCTGGAAGCCCAGCGCCCGCGGGAAAGGGCAGGGCCGAGCGCCCGGTGGGCAGCGCGCCC
>NW_007251079.1:124630-131391 GCF_000164805.1 Carlito syrichta
GCGGGAGACCTGGCTCGGGCGGGGCGCGGGGGATCCGGATCGCTGGGGGCCCGGGAGACCCGGGCCGGGCCGCGGGCAGGTTCCCATGGCGGGCAAGCTGGCGGCTCATTTGAGAGGAGGGTGCAGATGAGACAGGCCACGGCCAAACCAAGGCTCCCGGGTACCTTCGAGTCCGGAGCAGAAACTGCTGCTCCGCCCGAGGACTGCGACTCTTGTGAGTCGACCTCAGCCGTCGCTTTGACCACAGAGAATTTTCTCCCTGGGGGCTCGGTGCTTTGCAACCAGGACCAACCTCCTCCTTTGTTACGGATCTAACTTTCCATTACATTGTTCGGGGGTGGTTAAGGAAGAATGCGATTAGGGGTGGTGACTCCCCTGCTTAAGTATTTTTAAGGTTTAAAATACTATTTGTGGCAAACCAGAGACTGCAGCCGAAAAGTGTCCTGAACTCTGTTACTGTTTCAAAGGGAGATTCATGAGGACGATCCTTAACCAGGTTGATATTTTATGAAAGAGGTACCCATGGCCCTTTTTAACAACGTAGTTTCGCCGGGCTCGGTGGCTCAGCCTGTAATCCCGCGCCTTGGGAGGCTGAGGTGAGCGCATTGCCTGAGCCCGCGGGTTCCAGACCCGCCTGGGCAACTCGGCCAGACCTCATCTCTACAAAAAAAAAAAATAGCCGGGCGTGGTAGCGCGCGCCTATAGTTCCAGCTACTCGGAAGGCTGAGGCGGAAGGATCGCCGGAGCCCAGCAGGTCGAGGCTGCGGGGGCCGGGAGCAGGCATTGCACTCCAGTCTAGGTGACAGAGTGAGACTCCAACTCAAAAAATAAAAAAATAAAAGAACCTTTAAGTTACTAGTCCCAGTGCAAACTAGTCAATCCTTAGAGCAGCTCCTCTTAGAGTGTTAATTCAGACTCTCTGAATATATTTATGCTCCATTTTATTGATGGAATCTATAAATGTACTGGGTCAAGGTTGCATTCAGTTTTGCGGGGCCTGAAACAATTTGAGGAACCTCTTTAAGACACAGAATGGAAGTTATGAATACAAAATTAGTAATCAGACTAAATATTTAGAAGGAAAGTAGGCCGGGTGCAGTGGCTCACACCTGTAATCCAGCACTCTGGGAGGTCAAGGCAGGAGAATTGCTTGAACCTAGAAGTTCCAGGCCAGCCTGAATAACACAGCAAGACCTCATCTCTACAAAAAATTGAAAAATTAGCTGGTGTGGTGGCTCACACCTGTAGTCGCAGCTACTTGGAGGGCTGAAGCAGAAGGATCACCTGAGCCGAGGAGGCCAGAGTGGGAGTGAGCCATAATCATGACACTGCACTCCAGCCTGGGCGACACAGTGAGACTCCTACTCCAAAAAAAAGCTTCAGCCGTGCTCGGTGGCTCAGCCTGTCATCCCGCGCCTTTGGGAGGCTGAGGTGAGTGGATGGCCTGAGCCCGCGGGTTCGAGACCCGCCTGGGCAGCGAGACCTCATCTCTACAATAAATCAAAAAATTAGCCGGGCATGGTAGTGTGCGTCTGTAATTCCGGCTACACGGAAGGCTGAGGCGGAAGAATCGCCGGAGCCCAGCAGGTCGAGGCTGCGGTGGCCGGGAGCGGCCACTGCACTCCAGTCTGGGCGACCGAGTGAGACTCCAACTCAAAAAAAAAAAAAGCTTCTCCCTTCATGGAGCTTGCCTTCTAACTGTGTGGAAAAACAGATCAAGTCAGTGAATAAGTGATTTGAAGAAAAAAATGAACAGGATGAGAGAAAAGAAAGGAAGGAAGAGGGCTGTTTTAACTGGGATGATCAGCAAAAGCTCTTGGAGGAGGTGACATTTGAGCAGAGCCTGGAATGATGAATGGACAATGTGCAGGTCTAGGGTATAACCTTTCCCATCCTTTACACAAACAAGTGTACAGTGTAAACCACCTAGACAAACTAGTTTAGAAGCTGAAAACAGTAATGCTCTGAAATCATTTCTTGCCCCAGATAGGAAAAGTAGACACATATTCAAATATGAGTATTCTAACATACTGGAAGCCAAATGTAAATTGTTTTCGCTTTATCTGTGCTGTAAGTCCCTTTCATCTGCCCAGATAGAATAGAGAATAGAGTTCACCAAAGAGCTGAGTCAAGAGTTCCTAATGAATGAAAGGAAAAAAAGACTGGGCGTGGTGGCTCACGCCTATAATCCCAGCACTTTGGGAGGCCTAGTTAGAGGACTGCCTGAGCCCACGGGTTCGAGACCAGTCTGGGCAACGTGGTGAGCTCTTATCTCTACAATAAATCAAAAACTTAGCCAGGTGTGGTGGCGCATGCTACTTGGAAGGCTGAGGTGGAAGGATCACCTGAGCCCAGCAGGTCGAGGTTGCAGTGGCCATGAGTATGCCACTGCACTCCAGCCTGGGCAACTGAGTGAGACTCTGATTAAAAAAAAAAAAAAAAGAAAGAAAGAAAGAAAAAAACAGCCGGGCTCAGCGGCTCAGCCTGTAATTCTGCACCTTTGGGAGGCTGAGGTGAGTGGATTGCCTGAGCCTGTGGGTTCGAGACCTGCCTGGGCAGCGAGACCTCATCTCTACAATAAATAAATAAAAAACAGCCGGGCGTGGTAGTGCATGCCTGTAATTCCAGCTACTTGGAAGGCTGAGGCGGAAGGATCGCCGGAGCCCAGCAGGTCGAGGCTGCGGTGGCCGGGAGCGGCCACTGCACTCCAGTCTGGGCGACAGAGTGAGACTCCAACTCAAAAAAGAAAAAAGAAAAAAGAGAGAGAGATGCCCAAGTAATTAATAATGAATAAAAAAATGTTTTTGAGTTGAAATCTGACTCCACAGCCCAGGCTGGAAAGCAGTGATGCACTCATGGCCACCCCAGTGTTGACCGGCTGGGCTCTGGCGATCCTTCCACCTTAGCCTTCCAAGCAACCAAAACTAAAGGCATGCACTACCATGCCCGGTTAATTTTTTATTTATTGTAGAGATGAGGTCTAGCCAAGTTGCCTAAGCTGGTCTCGAGTCCCTGGACTCAAGCAATCCTCTCACCTCAGTCTCCCAAAGTGCTGGGACTACAGGCTGAGCCACCAAGCCCGGCTGAATCAAAATTTAAAATTAGTTTTGATTCCTCAAATGTTTACAGAGCATAGGTGCATGATCCAATGATAGTCACAAAGATGAATCAAAAAGCCATTGCCCTCAAAGTAGTTTTTGCTGGAGTGGGAGGAGGACAAAAATTCCCAAAGAAGGGACATTCCCGAGGTCTTTCTAGTTTCCATTGTCCCCAGAGTCTTGCATGTGCCTGATATATTTATTTTATTTTATTATTATTTTTTAAGTGAGAAAGCAGTATTTATTGAGAGGATAGAAAATCTCCCACAGCGGGAGGCGACTGGAGGGGGTTGCCCAACATATTTATTAAAGAAATGTATAAGCCGGGCTCGGTGGCTCAGCCTGTAATCCCGCGCCTTTGGGAGGCTGAGGTGAGTGGATTGCCTGAGCCCGCGGGTTCGAGACCCACCTGGGCAGCAAGACTTCATCTCTACAGTAAATCAAAAAATCAGCCGGGTATGGTAGCGCATGCCTATAATTCCAGCTACTCCGAAAGATGAGGCAGAAGGATCGCCGGACCACAGCAGGTGAGGCTGCAGTGGCCAGGAGCGACCACTGCACTCCAGTCCGTGCGACAGAGTGAGACTCCAACTCAAAAAAAAAAAAAGATATGTATAATTTGATCCCAGTGCAGCATAAGGTAAAATGCCACCATCTTACATTCTAGATCTATCCCACCTGTATTGATTTCATGCGACTGCCACAACAAATTTATTCTCTCACAGTGTGAAGGTCAGACGTCCAAAATCAAGGTGTTGATAGAGCCGAACACCCATCAGAAGATGTAGGGGTGAATCCATTCTTTGCCTCTTTGGGTTTCTGGTAGTTGCCAGCTTCCTTGGCTTGTGGCCAAATCACCCCAACCTCTGTCTCCATCTTCCCATTGTTTTCTCCTCTGTGTGTCTTTTCCTCTTTTGTCTCTGATAAGGACATTTGTCATTGGATTTAGGATGCAACTGGGTAATCCAAAACAATCTCTTCTCATCTCTAACTTTATTACATTGGCAAAGACACTTCTTCCAAATAATGTAACACCTGCAGGTCCTTGGGATTCGACTATACTTTTGGGGGACCACCACTCAACCCATGACACCCCATATCCAGCCTTTACTCTCACCCTCTACTAACTCCGGCTCGCACAGTTGTCACAGCTATTGATACTTCCAGTAGTAACTTGTCAGTGTTCTAGCAACTTTCAAGCCCAGCTGAAATGTCATTGCCTTCATAAAACTTTCTCTTGTTTCCATTAATTACATATACCCAGTGGAAGTAACCACTCCCTGATCTGAGCTGAAAGAGTGGTTTGCTGTCTCTAAAGATGCTTATTTGAATCTTAACCGCCCGTACTCATAAGAAGCAACAGATACCAACCTGGGCAACTTGGCGAGACCTCATCTCTACAATAAATTAAAAAATTAGCCAGGTATGGTGGGACGCGCTTGTAGTTCCAGCTACTTGGAAGGCTGAGGTGGAAGGATCACCTGAACCCAGTCGGTCAAAGCTGTGGTGGCCATGAACATGCCACTGCACTCCAGCCTGGGCCACAGAGTGAGACTCCAACTCAAAAAAAAAAATAGTAAAACAAAAGGAACCGGGTTCGGTGGCTCAGCCTATAATCCCGCACCTTGGGAGGCTGAGGTGAGTGGATTGCCTGAGCCCACGGGTTCGAGACCCACCTGGGCAACTTGGCGAGACCTCATCTCTACAAAAAAGTCAAAAAAATTAGCCAGGCATGCTAGCGCACGGCTGCATTTCCAGCTATTTGGAAGGCTGAGGCGGAAGGATCACTGGAGCCCAGCAGGTCGAGGCTGCGGTGGCCGCTGCACTCCAGTCTGGGTGACAGAGTGAGACTCCAACTCAAAAAAAAAAAAAAAGAATATAATCAGCAAAATTTAGAATGTCTGGAATACTACAGGACAAATTACTCAATTTCTTTGACTCATAAATTGCAAAATAAAAAAAAAGAAGAAGAGAAGCCTACAGATTAAAGAAGACAGAGCTGACAAACTATGACAAGTTTTTAATAAAATTTTATATGAAAATGCAAAGGACCAGGAAGATCCAAGCCAATCTTGAAGAAGAATCTGGAACACTTACAGTACCACAATTAAGAATTATTATACCAGCCAGGCTCAGTGGCTCAGTCTGTAATCCCAGCGCTTTGGTAGGCCAAGACGAGTGAATTGCCTGTGCCTGCAAGTTCAAGACCAGTCCAGGCAACTTGGTGAGACCTCGTCAATACAATAAATAAAAAAATTAGCCAGGTGTGGTGGCATGTGCCTGTGGTTCCAGCTACTTGGAAGGCTGAGGCAGAAGGACCGTTGGAGCCCAGTGGGTTGATGCTGGGGTGGCCGTGAGTGTGCCACTGCACTCCAGCCTGGGCAATGGAGTGAGATTCCAACTCAAAAAAAAAAAAAAAATTATTATTCCAGGCATGGTGGCTCACACCTGTAATCACAGCAAGGCCAAGGTGAGAGGATTGCCTGATCCCAGGGGTTCAAGACTGAAGTAGGGTCTGAGCGATTAAATAACAGCCCACTGACTTAATTTTAACAAAGGAGAAGTTTATTAGTCAAGGCTCTACCAGCTGGCGACCGCTTGCCGGAAGAGAATTCCAAGCAAGACGCCCCGAGGCCCCACTCAGAGCTCCCTTAAGTAGTCTTAGCTTACATCTTGGTTAGCTAAAGTTAGAATTGGACATTTTCCAGAGCTCTTATCACAATATTCTGCTTATATCAGCAAGCTAGTGAGTTTACAGAAACAGATGTGCTAATTAGACTGGTGTAGTGGGTAAAGATGCAATTTGTCTTGCAATGTTTACAGAGGAGAAACCTTCAAAGAAAAACCTCCAGGAAGGGAGTAACACCTGTTTCAAGGCTGAAGCCATTTCTTTCATCCTCCCCCCCCCTACAATCCCAGGGATAGAGGCTTCTTCTTTTCCCTATCACAGAGACCAACCTGGCCTATTTGGCAAGACCTCATCTCTACAATAAATCAAAAAATTAACCAGTTGTGGTGCACGCCTGTAGTCCTTGCTACTTGGAAGGCTGCAACAGAAGGATCACCTGAGCCCAGCAGGTTGAGGTTGCAGTGGCCAAGGGTGTGCCACTGCACTCCAGCCTTGTGACAGTGAGATTTCAACTTAAAAAAGAAAAGACAGTTTGACTCTTATTTGGATCCTGATTTGAATAAATCCCTTGTGAAAAAGCAATATTTGTGAGACAATCAGGAAAGTAGGAACACTGACTAGATATTTGATGATATTAAAAATTATGTTGCCAGGGCAGCGAGACCTCATCTCTACAATAAATCAAAAAATCAGCTGGGCATGGTAGCACATGCATGTAATTCCGGCTACTTGGAAGGCTGAGGCAGAAGGATCGCCGGAGCGCAGCAGGTCAAGGCTGCGGTGGCCAGGAGCGGCCATTGCACTAAAGTCTGGGCGATAGAGTGAGACTCCAACTAAAAAAAAAAAAAAAATTATGTTAATTGGGCAACCCCTTCGGGTCCCATTCCACTGTGGGAGCTTTTCTGTCCTCTCAATAAATACTCCTTTAAAACAAAATTATTAGCCGGGCTTGGTGGCTCAGCCTGTAATCCTGCGCCTTGGGAGGCTGAGGTGAGTGGATTGCCTGAGTCCTCGGGTTCGAGACCCGCCTGGGC
>NW_007251079.1:131723-134313 GCF_000164805.1 Carlito syrichta
CCTGGGCAACTTGGCGAGACCTCATCTCTACAATAAATCAAAAACTAGCCGGGCGTGGTAGCGCACGCCTGTAGTTTCAGCTACTTGGAAGGCTGAGGCAGACGGATCGCCGGAGCCCAGCAGGTTGAGGCTGCGGTGACCGGGAGCGGCCACTTCACTCCAGTCTGGGTGATGGAGTGAGACTCCAACTCACACACACACACAAAAAGAAATAACATGATGATGCCTGGGATTTGGTTTAGAATAATTCAGTGGAGGATAAGGAGGTGGGGAAGTAGAATAATACTGGCCATGAACTGATAATGACTGAAGCTGAGTAATGGATGCCTGAGATATTTATTTATTGACATTGTCTGACTGTAGAATTCTAAAATCTTATTTTCCAAAATGTTTTTATCCCAAATTACAGACTTTATTGACACTGTCATGGTGTAGAGTTCTAAAATCATATTTGCCTCAAATATTTATGCTATTTTATTTGCTTTTGTATATGTTTGGATTTCTCCATAATAAAAAGTTTGAAAATGCATATTTGTTTTTAAGTACAATGCTATGGTAATAAAATACCTAAAAGCAACATGAATTTTTAAAAATGCTTCGTCGATAAGTGATTTATTAATTATAAATTTGTTTGTTAGGAGTTTTCCTAAATGACTCATGCTTGCTAGTCCTTAAAGCTAAGTTTGATATACTTTATGGACAGTACTTGAAATATTAATATAAAATCTATAACTCGTACTTTCCATAGTTAAGTCTACTCTTGATACATCCTTTCAGCATTCAGCAAATATTATAGGTCCCGGACTTGCTTTCAGTGTTTAGCATATGCCAGAGAAGAAGGCAACCAAGTTTCTATTCTTGTGGGACTTAGATAATAATGAGGGAGAGAAACAGGGAAATTAATAATTACATAAAATAAATTTCATAATGTGATTAAAATAATATTAGAGTAGCCAGTGTGGGCATTGCTGTTGTCTAACTTCACCCAAGTGACAGTTCTGGGCCTTCCCTCCATCATTACCATGGCCTTTCTGGGTGGGGACAGTAGGAAGGCTCTCACTATCTGTATTACAGGGATTATGCGTGTCCGTGCAGTGGAAGTGTGAGTGTGGTGCTGTTGAGGTGAGAGCCTGGCAAAATTCCTGCGTATAGAGGGAGTAGCATTTGGGCTGCATAGCTGACTGTCAACAAAGAGCTGACTTCTGTGGCCCTTCTCATAGACAATCTCTCCACTTTTTTTTTTTTTTTTTTTTTTTTTGAGTTGGCGTCTCACTCTGTCACCCAGACTGGAGTGCAGTGGCGGCCACCGCAGCCTCGCCTACTGGGCTCTGGGGATCCTACCGCTTCAGCCTTCCAAGTAGCTGGAATTACAGGCATGCACTACCACGCCCGGCTGATTTTTTGATTAATTGTAGAGATGAGGTCTCGCAGCCCAGGCGGGTCTCGAACCCGCGGGCTCAGGCAATTCATTCACCTCAGCCTCCCAGTCCACTTTTTTTTAATTGGAACACAAAATTTATTTAAAAAGTAAATTAGAGAGAGAGAGAGAGAAAAAAAAAAAAAGCAGAGACTCACCTTCCCAAGGTAGGGAAAGTGACCAAAGCCAGGATGCATGGTGGTGGCCATAGCTCAAAGAGCACATGGCCACACCCGAGTCTAGTAAGGCAATGGCACCTTTTTTTTTGTTTTAGTTCATAGCCCCTGACTTCCATCAGCTTCTTCCTTCCCTCCACATTCCTTTCTCTCCACCCAATGTCTCAGCCAGGAGTTTCTCACCTAAAGCCTGAGAGTTGGAGAAGGCGGCCATTTGCTTCTTCTCCATCCCTGTCTTGCTTAGGGCTCCTCTCTGAGCCTACCCTAACAGCCTAGTTTGAAAGTTACAAAAACTGGCTAGGTGGCTCAGCCTGTAATCCTCGCACTTTGGGAGGCTGAGGTGAGTGGATTGCCTGAGCCTGCGGGTTCGAGACCCACCTGGGCAACTTGACGAGACCTCATCTCTACAATAAATCAAAAATGAGCCGAGCGTGGTAGCGCGCGCCTGTAGTTCCAGCTACTTGGAAGGCTGAGGTGGAAGGATCGCCTGAGCCCAGCAGGTTGAGGCTGCGATGGCCTGGAGTGGGTGACAGACTGAGACTCCAACTCAAAAAAAACAAAAAAACAAAACAAAACAAAAGAACGTTACAAAAAACAAATATTGTTTTCTGTCTTTGCAATCCTACTGTAAGGATCTTAATTCGTCTTGATGTCTTTGGTCTCTGGAGAAGGGTCCTGAGGTTTGGCAAAGAAAGAAAAGCATAGAGAGTATAATTTCTTTTTGTGTGTGTGATTGTTTTAAAAATATATTTACGCCTTTGGGAGGCTGAGGTGAGTGGATTGCCGGAGCCCGCGGGTTTGAGACCCGCCTGGACAGGGAGACCTCATCTCTACAATAAATAAAAAAAAATCAGCCGGGCATGGTAGCGCGTGCCTGTAATTCCGGTTACTCAGAAGGCTGAGGTGGAAGGATCGCCGGAGCCCAGCAGGTCGAGGCTGCGGTGGCCGGGAGCGGCCACTGCACTCCAGTCTGGGCGACCGAGTGAGACTCCAACTC
>NW_007251079.1:134333-139406 GCF_000164805.1 Carlito syrichta
GCTAACGCGCCTGTTGTTTTCCTTCCTGTCAGTTTGGAACCCACATCTCTAAAGTTGATTTTAATGATAGAAGTCACCATAGGAGCCAGGTTCGGTGGCTCAGCCAGTAATCTCACGCCTTTGGGAGGCTGAGGTGAGTGGATTGCCTGAGCCCGCGGGTTCGAGACCCGCCTGGGCGGCAAGACCTCATCTCTACAATAAAAAAAAAAAAAAATCAGCCAGGCGTGGTAGCGCATGCCTGTAGTTCTAGTTACTTGGAAGGCTGAGGCGGAAGGATCGCCGGAGCCCACCAGGTCGAGGCTGCAGTGGCCAGAAGCAGCCACTGCACTCCAGTCTGGGTGGCAGAGTGAGACTCAAACTCAAAACAAAAAACAAAAAACAAATACAAAAATATATTTAAACCAAATTCATATATACAGTATATATACATGTAAGAAGTACACATACTTTTAAAAAAGGAGGGAGGATATTTGACCATAATCAAAAGTTTATTGAAAAGCTGACAAATAGGAGATCACTGTTATATACCTTACAAAATCAAATGTAATTGAATTGTCTTGGTAGATTAACAAGAATTACAGAACTTATGATAGGCTTTTTGTGCGAACACAAATTCAGGAAGGTGGGTAGGTCATTAGTGTTGCTTTCTTCTTTTTTTTTTTTGAGTTGAAGTCTCACTCTGTCGCTCCTGGCCACCGCAACCTCGACCTGCTGGGCTCTGGCGATCCTTCCGCCTCAGCCTTCCAAGTAGCTGGAACTACAGGCGCGTGCTATCACACCCAGCTAATTTTTGACTTATTGTAGAGATGAGGTCTCGCCAAGTTGCCCAGGCGGGTCTCGAACCTTCAGGCTCAGGCAATTCACTCACCTCGGCCTCCCAAGGCGTGGGATTACAGGCTGAGCCACTGAGCCCGGCTTGTTGCTTTCTTCTAAATGAACACCCTTCTGTGAGCCTGGCCTTTCCGTCCGTAGGCTGTCACAACACTGATGAACAACCCACACAAAGAACCACTGTCTGCGCCTGGCTGAAAACCGTGGTGGTCTTGTACCAACCTGGACATTTCACATCCATAAAGTGAAAATTTGAACTTTGAACCAGGTGTTTCTTTTTATGTTTTTTCTTCTCCTCTTCCCGGGATGAATGTAATAAATCTCTGGCCAAAGGCATGTCGATCCCATCATCAGCTCAGCTTGACCTGAGCTCAAAGGCCGAAAGTGCAATTTCAGCATCTTCCTTTGTGGGAGACTTTTGGGCAGCTACTTCAGATAGAGTGGTTGGGGAAGGTCTCTTTGACGAAGTGACATTTGAGTTGTGGCTTGAAAGGTAAGAAGGAGCCAGTCTGAGAACAGGTGAGTAAGAAACTCCAAACAGTAGAAACACCAATCATGAAAGTTTGGGACAAGAGTCTGGCATATTCCAGGAATGGACAGAGGCCAGGAACCGGAAGCCTCTTATTTCCCCTTCTCTCTCAATTAAGGTTTTTTGGGGTTTTTTTGAGATGGCGTCTCACTCTGTCAGTCAGGTTGGAGTGCAGTGGCATGTTCATGGCTACTGCAGCCTCGACCTGCTGGGCTCAGGTGATCCGTCTGTCTGAGCCTTCCAAGTAGCTGACACCACAGGCATGAGCCACCATGCCCAGCTAATTTTAAAGAAATTTATTGTAGAGATAAGGTCTCATCAAGTTGCCTAGGCTGGTGTCAATTAAGTTTTCTACTGATATTCCATATACTGAAAACCATAACCAAAATCTAGATTTGGGGAAAATCTATACTTAAGCATTTTTGAACTGTTTTTAACAAGTTTGTGAACAGCTCATGAACTGTTTTTTCCTCAGTTTATAAATGCTTGCATATATACTTACTGTTCTCTTTACCATTCATACACACAGATATATAGCAACAGAACCTAACATTATTCTGGCAACTATGAAGGCAACTAAAGTCAATACTCCTCAGTTATTCACTCAAGAATTGCACAGGTGTTGCTCAAGAGCCTTAAAAGATCACCCAAATGAAAATGATGTTTATGAAGAATTTTTAAGGTCTTGGAAGAATGCTTAAGTTATGTTAAACTGAAGGATGCAGAACTATATATTAAATTATCTTGGTCAAGCAGCTCACACCTGTAATCCCAGCACTTTGAGAGGTGGAGGAGGCAGGACTGCTTGGACCCAGGGATTGAGACCAGCCTAGGCAACATAGCAAGATCTTATCTCTATAAAAAATTTAAAAATTACCCAAGCCTGGTGGTGCACACCTGTAGTTTCAGCTACTCGGGAGGCTGAGGCCAAAGGATCAACTGAGCCCAGGAGGTCAAGGATATGGTGAGCAGTGATCGTGCCACTGCACTCCAGAGTGAGACCCTGACTCAAAACCAAAAATTATCTCAATTATCAAAAGTACACAAATAGACAACTGGAAATAATTACATCAAAATATTAATAGTAGTAATTGCTGAGTGGTAGAAATCTACTACCTATATATAGGAGCTCCAGAAAGAAAAAACAAAGAAAATGAATGAAATATTCAATGAATAATTCAAAAACATTTCTCAGGCCTGAAGGAAATGACTTGCCAGACTGAAAGGATTCACTGAATGCTCAGCCCAGTGATGAAAATAGATTAGCCAGGCGTGGTGGCATGCGCCTGTAGTTCCAGCTACTTGGAAGGCTGAGACAGAAGGATTGCCTAAGACCAGCAGGTCGAGACTGCGGTGGCCAGGAGCGTGCCACTGCACTCCAGCCTGGGCGATGGAGTGAGACTCCAACTCAAAAAAAAAGAGAAAATAGATGTACATCAAAACACATCATTGCAAAATTTCTAGTTGAGTCACTAGAATGAAATGCTCAGCTATAAACAGGCATAATAACTGAAATACAGATTACTGATTTAACCAAAAATTGTAATATTGGGTTTATGGGAAAGAGAAAGCAGAAAGGATGGAAAAGTTTGAGAACTAAATCCTCATCTGCCGTAAGAAGTCAGTAAATAATGTCTAAAATTGATTAATCAAAAGGTAACAGTATACTCAAATCCCTTACAAAAATGGAAACATATACATGCTTAAAAAAATAGCTAAAAGAGTTGGAAGTTGTTTCTGGGGCGGAGGTCTGGAGGTACTGAGGTTGGGTAAGGCACATAGGCTCAGGCAATCCTCCACTTCTGCCTCTCAAAAATGCTTTACTTTAAGAAAAATGGGCTGAGCCGGGCTCGGTGGCTCAGCCTGTAATCCTGCACTTTGGGAGGCTGAGGTGAGTGGATGGCCTGAGCCCACGGGTTCGAGACCCACCTGGGCAACTTGGTGAGACCTCATCTCTACAATAAAAAAAAAAAACCAAAAATTAGTAGGGTGTGGTAGCGTGCGCCTGTAGTTTTGGCTACTCGGAAGGCTGAGGCGGAAGGATCGCCAGAGCCCAGCAGGTCGAGGCTGCGGTGGCCGGGAGTGGCCACTGCACTCCAGTCTGGGTGATAGGCTGTGCTTTGTGGCTCAGCCTATAATCCCAGCACTTTGGGAGCCCAAAGCGAATGGATTTGCCTGAGCCCTCAGGTTTGAGACCAGCCAGGGTAACTTAGTGAGACCTCCTCTCTGCAATAAATAAAAAATTAGCCGGACGTCGTAGCATGCGCCTGTAGTTCTGGCTACTTGGAAGGCTGAGGCGGAAGGATCGCTGCAGCCCAGCAGGTTGAGGCTGTCGTGGCTGCAGCCCAGCAGGTTGAGGCTGTCGTGGCTGTGAACATGCCATTGCACTCCAGCCTGGACGGCGGAGTGAGACTCCAACTCAAAAAAAAAAAAAAAAAAAGAAAAAGAAAAATTGGGCCGAGCGTGGTGGCTCACACCGATAATCCCAGCACTTTGGGAGGCCAAGGTGAGAGGACTGCCTGAACCCATGGGTTCTAGACCTGCCTGGGCAACTTGGCGAGACTTCATCTCTACAATAAATCAAAAAATTAGCCGGGTGTGGTAGCGCATGCCTGTAGTTCTGGCTACTTGGAAGACTGAGGCTGAAGGCTCCCCTGAACCCAGCAGGTTGAGGCTGCGGTGGCCATGAGCATGCCACTGCACTCCCCAGCCTGGGTGACAGAGTGAGACTCCAATTCCAAAAAAAAAAAAAGAAAAAGAAAAATCAACTGGGAGCAGTGGCTGATGGCTATAAATCCCAACACTTTGGGAGGTGGAGGCAAGAGGACTGCTTGAGGCCAGGAGTTCAAGACCAGCCTAGACAATATAGCGAGACTGTGTCTCTATTTTATTGTTTAAAATGATAGGTGCGGTGGCTTGTGCTTATAATTCCAGCACTTCGGGAGGCTGAGGTGAGAGGACTGCCTGAGTCCATGGGTTCGAGACTAGCCTGGGCACCTTGGCAAGACCTCATCTCTACAATAAATAAATAAATAAATAAATAAATAAATAAATGCCTGTCATGAGCCAGGCATAATAACTCTTATTATCTCCATTTTACAGACAAGGAAACCAAGGCTGAAAGAGTTAAGTAATTTCCTTTTGGCACTCAATATATATTTATTTGTTTTTGTTTTGTTTTTGAGTAGGAATCTTACTCAGTTGTCTAGGCTGGAGTGGAGTGGCAGGCTCATGCTCACGGCCACTGCAGCCTCAGCCTACTCGCCTCAGGTGATCCTTCTGCCTCAGCCTCCCAAATAGCTGGAACTACAGGTATGTGCCACCACACCTGGCTAATTTTTTTATTTATTGTAGAGATGAGGTCTTGTCAAGGTCCCCAGGCTGGCTTGAACCCCTGGGCTCATGCAGTCCTCTTGCCTCCACCTCCCAAAGTGCTGGGATTAGAGGTGTGAGCCACCGTGCCCAGCCGATACTCAATATATATATATACATATATATATTTATTTTATTTTATTTTATTTTTTTGAGTTGGAGTCTCACTCTGTCACCCAGACTGAAGTGCAATGGTCGCTCCCGGTCACCGCAGCCTCGACCTGCTGGGCTCTGGCGAGCCTTCCCGCCTCAGCTTCTGAGTAGCCGGAACTACAGGCGCATGCTACCATGCCCGGCTAATTTTTGATTTATTGTAGAGATGAGGTCTCACCAACTTGCCC